>NW_027370520.1:0-35462 GCF_046119375.1 Phyllobates terribilis | reverse complement strand
ATTGTAAATGCACAAACAGTAATTTCTCCGCATTGCAAGGTGCAATTCTGAAATTTTTTGCTTTTTCCTGCTCCTCTTAGCATGATAAAGAAGATTCAAAGAGAGTGAGATGCCAGCTCCTTTCATTCAGTCAGTAGCTTCAAACATTTCTGGTATATGAATAACATGATGTTTTTCAATGGCAAAAATCAATGAATATTGTAAATGCACAAACAGTAATTTCTCCGCATTGCAAGGTGCAATTCTGAAATTTTTTGCTTTTTCCTGCTCCTCTTAGCATGATAAAGAAGATTCAAAGAGAGTGAGATGCCAGCTCCTTTCATTCAGTCAGTAGCTTCAATCATTTCTGGACGTTTTTCAATGGCAAAAATCAATGAATATTGTAAATGCACAAACAGTAATTTCTCCGCATTGCAAGGTGCAATTCTGAAATTTTTTGCTTTTTCCTGCTCCTCTTAGCATGATAAACAAGATTCAAAGAGAGTGAGATGCCAGCTCCTTTCATTCAGTCAGTAGCTTCAAACATTTCTGGTATATGAATAACATGATGTTTTTCAATGGCAAAAATCAATGAATATTGTAAATGCACAAACAGTAATTTCTCCGCATTGCAAGGTGCAATTCTGAAATTTTTTGCTTTTTCCTGCTCCTCTTAGCATGATAAAGAAGATTCAAAGTGAGTGAGATGCCAGCTCCTTTCATTCAGTCAGTAGCTTCAAACATTTCTGGTATATGAATAACATGATGTTTTTCAATGGCAAAAATCAATGAATATTGTAAATGCACAAACAGTAATTTCTCCGCATTGCAAGGTGCAATTCTGAAATTTTTTGCTTTTTCCTGCTCCTCTTAGCATGATAAAGAAGATTCAAAGAGAGTGAGATGCCAGCTTCTTTCATTCAGTCAGTAGCTTCAATCATTTCTGGACGTTTTTCAATGGCAAAAATCATTGAATATTGTAAATGCACAAACAGTAATTTCTCCGCATTGCAAGGTGCAATTCTGAAATTTTTTGCTTTTTCCTGCTCCTCTTAGCATGATAAAGTAGATTCAAAGAGAGTGAGATGCCAGCTCCTTTCATTCAGTCAGTAGCTTCAATCATTTCTGGTATATGAATAACATGATGTTTTTCAATGGCAAAAATCAATGAATATTGTAAATGCACAAACAGTAATTTCTCCGCATTGCAAGGTGCAATTCTGAAATTTTTTGCTTTTTCCTGCTCCTCTTAGCATGATAAAGAAGATTCAAAGAGAGTGAGATGCCAGCTCCTTTCATTCAGTCAGTAGCTTCAATCATTTCTGGACGTTTTTCAATGGCAAAAATCAATGAATATTGTAAATGCACAAACAGTAATTTCTCCGCATTGCAAGGTGCAATTCTGAAATTTTTTGCTTTTTCCTGCTCCTCTTAGCATGATAAAGAAGATTCAAAGAGAGTGAGATGCCAGCTCCTTTCATTCAGTCAGTAGCTTCAAACATTTCTGGTATATGAATAACATGATGTTTTTCAATGGCAAAAATCAATGAATATTGTAAATGCACAAACAGTAATTTCTCCGCATTGCAAGGTGCAATTCTGAAATTTTTTGCTTTTTCCTGCTCCTCTTAGCATGATAAAGAAGATTCAAAGAGAGTGAGATGCCAGCTCCTTTCATTCAGTCAGTAGCTTCAATCATTTCTGGACGTTTTTCAATGGCAAAAATCATTGAATATTGTAAATGCACAAACAGTAATTTCTCCGCATTGCAAGGTGCAATTCTGAAATTTTTTGCTTTTTCCTGCTCCTCTTAGCATGATAAAGTAGATTCAAAGAGAGTGAGATGCCAGCTCCTTTCATTCAGTCAGTAGCTTCAATCATTTCTGGTATATGAATAACATGATGTTTTTCAATGGCAAAAATCAATGAATATTGTAAATGCACAAACAGTAATTTCTCCGCATTGCATGGTGCAATTCTGAAATTTTTTGCTTTTTCCTGCTCCTCTTAGCATGATAAAGAAGATTCAAAGAGAGTGAGATGCCAGCTCCTTTCATTCAGTCAGTAGCTTCAATCATTTCTGGTATATGAATAACATGATGTTTTTCAATGGCAAAAATCAATGAATATTGTAAATGCACAAACAGTAATTTCTCCGCATTGCAAGGTGCAATTCTGAAATTTTTTGCTTTTTCCTGCTCCTCTTAGCATGATAAACAAGATTCAAAGAGAGTGAGATGCCAGCTCCTTTCATTCAGTCAGTAGCTTCTATCATTTCTGGACGTTTTTCAATGGCAAAAATCAATGAATATTGTAAATGCACAAACAGTAATTTCTCCGCATTGCAAGGTGCAATTCTGAAATTTTTTGCTTTTTCCTGCTCCTCTTAGCATGATAAAGAAGATTCAAAGAGAGTGAGATGCCAGCTCCTTTCATTCAGTCAGTAGCTTCAATCATTTCTGGTATATGAATAACATGATGTTTTTCAATGGCAAAAATCAATGAATATTGTAAATGCACAAACAGTAATTTCTCCGCATTGCAAGGTGCAATTCTGAAATTTTTTGCTTTTTCCTGCTCCTCTTAGCATGATAAACAAGATTCAAAGAGAGTGAGATGCCAGCTCCTTTCATTCAGTCAGTAGCTTCTATCATTTCTGGACGTTTTTCAATGGCAAAAATCAATGAATATTGTAAATGCACAAACAGTAATTTCTCCGCATTGCAAGGTGCAATTCTGAAATTTTTTGCTTTTTCCTGCTCCTCTTAGCATGATAAAGAAGATTCAAAGAGAGTGAGATGCCAGCTCCTTTCATTCAGTCAGTAGCTTCAAACATTTCTGGTGTATGAATAACATGATGTTTTTCAATGGCAAAAATCAATGAATATTGTAAATGCACAAACAGTAATTTCTCCGCATTGCAAGGTGCAATTCTGAAATTTTTTGCTTTTTCCTGCTCCTCTTAGCATGATAAAGAAGATTCAAAGAGAGTGAGATGCCAGCTCCTTTCATTCAGTCAGTAGCTTCAATCATTTCTGGACGTTTTTCAATGGCAAAAATCAATGAATATTGTAAATGCACAAACAGTAATTTCTCCGCATTGCAAGGTGCAATTCTGAAATTTTTTGCTTTTTCCTGCTCCTCTTAGCATGATAAACAAGATTCAAAGAGAGTGAGATGCCAGCTCCTTTCATTCAGTCAGTAGCTTCAATCATTTCTGGACGTTTTTCAATGGCAAAAATCAATGAATATTGTAAATGCACAAACAGTAATTTCTCCGCATTGCAAGGTGCAATTCTGAAATTTTTTGCTTTTTCCTGCTCCTGTTAGCATGATAAAGAAGATTCAAAGAGAGTGAGATGCCAGCTCCTTTCATTCAGTCAGTAGCTTCAAACATTTCTGGTATATGAATAACATGATGTTTTTCAATGGCAAAAATCAATGAATATTGTAAATGCACAAACAGTAATTTCTCCGCATTGCAAGGTGCAATTCTGAAATTTTTTGCTTTTTCCTGCTCCTCTTAGCATGATAAAGAAGATTCAAAGAGAGTGAGATGCCAGCTCCTTTCATTCAGTCAGTAGCTTCAAACATTTCTGGTATATGAATAACATGATGTTTTTCAATGGCAAAAATCAATGAATATTGTAAATGCACAAACAGTAATTTCTCCGCATTGCAAGGTGCAATTCTGAAATTTTTTGCTTTTTCCTGCTCCTCTTAGCATGATAAAGAAGATTCAAAGAGAGTGAGATGCCAGCTCCTTTCATTCAGTCAGTAGCTTCAATCATTTCTGGACGTTTTTCAATGGCAAAAATCAATGAATATTGTAAATGCACAAACAGTAATTTCTCCGCATTGCAAGGTGCAATTCTGAAATTTTTTGCTTTTTCCTGCTCCTCTTAGCATGATAAACAAGATTCAAAGAGAGTGAGATGCCAGCTCCTTTCATTCAGTCAGTAGCTTCAATCATTTCTGGACGTTTTTCAATGGCAAAAATCAATGAATATTGTAAATGCACAAACAGTAATTTCTCCGCATTGCAAGGTGCAATTCTGAAATTTTTTGCTTTTTCCTGCTCCTCTTAGCATGATAAAGAAGATTCAAAGAGAGTGAGATGCCAGCTCCTTTCATTCAGTCAGTAGCTTCAAACATTTCTGGTATATGAATAACATGATGTTTTTCAATGGCAAAAATCAATGAATATTGTAAATGCACAAACAGTAATTTCTCCGCATTGCAAGGTGCAATTCTGAAATTTTTTGCTTTTTCCTGCTCCTCTTAGCATGATAAAGAAGATTCAAAGAGAGTGAGATGCCAGCTCCTTTCATTCAGTCAGTAGCTTCAATCATTTCTGGTATATGAATAACATGATGTTTTTCAATGGCAAAAATCAATGAATATTGTAAATGCACAAACAGTAATTTCTCCGCATTGCAAGGTGCAATTCTGAAATTTTTTGCTTTTTCCTGCTCCTCTTAGCATGATAAAGAAGATTCAAAGAGAGTGAGATGCCAGCTTCTTTCATTCAGTCAGTAGCTTCAATCATTTCTGGACGTTTTTCAATGGCAAAAATCATTGAATATTGTAAATGCACAAACAGTAATTTCTCCGCATTGCAAGGTGCAATTCTGAAATTTTTTGCTTTTTCCTGCTCCTCTTAGCATGATAAAGTAGATTCAAAGAGAGTGAGATGCCAGCTCCTTTCATTCAGTCAGTAGCTTCAATCATTTCTGGTATATGAATAACATGATGTTTTTCAATGGCAAAAATCAATGAATATTGTAAATGCACAAACAGTAATTTCTCCGCATTGCAAGGTGCAATTCTGAAATTTTTTGCTTTTTCCTGCTCCTCTTAGCATGATAAAGAAGATTCAAAGAGAGTGAGATGCCAGCTCCTTTCATTCAGTCAGTAGCTTCAATCATTTCTGGACGTTTTTCAATGGCAAAAATCAATGAATATTGTAAATGCACAAACAGTAATTTCTCCGCATTGCAAGGTGCAATTCTGAAATTTTTTGCTTTTTCCTGCTCCTCTTAGCATGATAAAGAAGATTCAAAGAGAGTGAGATGCCAGCTCCTTTCATTCAGTCAGTAGCTTCAAACATTTCTGGTATATGAATAACATGATGTTTTTCAATGGCAAAAATCAATGAATATTGTAAATGCACAAACAGTAATTTCTCCGCATTGCAAGGTGCAATTCTGAAATTTTTTGCTTTTTCCTGCTCCTCTTAGCATGATAAAGAAGATTCAAAGAGAGTGAGATGCCAGCTCCTTTCATTCAGTCAGTAGCTTCAATCATTTCTGGACGTTTTTCAATGGCAAAAATCATTGAATATTGTAAATGCACAAACAGTAATTTCTCCGCATTGCAAGGTGCAATTCTGAAATTTTTTGCTTTTTCCTGCTCCTCTTAGCATGATAAAGTAGATTCAAAGAGAGTGAGATGCCAGCTCCTTTCATTCAGTCAGTAGCTTCAATCATTTCTGGTATATGAATAACATGATGTTTTTCAATGGCAAAAATCAATGAATATTGTAAATGCACAAACAGTAATTTCTCCGCATTGCATGGTGCAATTCTGAAATTTTTTGCTTTTTCCTGCTCCTCTTAGCATGATAAAGAAGATTCAAAGAGAGTGAGATGCCAGCTCCTTTCATTCAGTCAGTAGCTTCAATCATTTCTGGTATATGAATAACATGATGTTTTTCAATGGCAAAAATCAATGAATATTGTAAATGCACAAACAGTAATTTCTCCGCATTGCAAGGTGCAATTCTGAAATTTTTTGCTTTTTCCTGCTCCTCTTAGCATGATAAACAAGATTCAAAGAGAGTGAGATGCCAGCTCCTTTCATTCAGTCAGTAGCTTCTATCATTTCTGGACGTTTTTCAATGGCAAAAATCAATGAATATTGTAAATGCACAAACAGTAATTTCTCCGCATTGCAAGGTGCAATTCTGAAATTTTTTGCTTTTTCCTGCTCCTCTTAGCATGATAAAGAAGATTCAAAGAGAGTGAGATGCCAGCTCCTTTCATTCAGTCAGTAGCTTCAATCATTTCTGGTATATGAATAACATGATGTTTTTCAATGGCAAAAATCAATGAATATTGTAAATGCACAAACAGTAATTTCTCCGCATTGCAAGGTGCAATTCTGAAATTTTTTGCTTTTTCCTGCTCCTCTTAGCATGATAAACAAGATTCAAAGAGAGTGAGATGCCAGCTCCTTTCATTCAGTCAGTAGCTTCTATCATTTCTGGACGTTTTTCAATGGCAAAAATCAATGAATATTGTAAATGCACAAACAGTAATTTCTCCGCATTGCAAGGTGCAATTCTGAAATTTTTTGCTTTTTCCTGCTCCTCTTAGCATGATAAAGAAGATTCAAAGAGAGTGAGATGCCAGCTCCTTTCATTCAGTCAGTAGCTTCAAACATTTCTGGTGTATGAATAACATGATGTTTTTCAATGGCAAAAATCAATGAATATTGTAAATGCACAAACAGTAATTTCTCCGCATTGCAAGGTGCAATTCTGAAATTTTTTGCTTTTTCCTGCTCCTCTTAGCATGATAAAGAAGATTCAAAGAGAGTGAGATGCCAGCTCCTTTCATTCAGTCAGTAGCTTCAATCATTTCTGGACGTTTTTCAATGGCAAAAATCAATGAATATTGTAAATGCACAAACAGTAATTTCTCCGCATTGCAAGGTGCAATTCTGAAATTTTTTGCTTTTTCCTGCTCCTCTTAGCATGATAAACAAGATTCAAAGAGAGTGAGATGCCAGCTCCTTTCATTCAGTCAGTAGCTTCAATCATTTCTGGACGTTTTTCAATGGCAAAAATCAATGAATATTGTAAATGCACAAACAGTAATTTCTCCGCATTGCAAGGTGCAATTCTGAAATTTTTTGCTTTTTCCTGCTCCTCTTAGCATGATAAAGAAGATTCAAAGAGAGTGAGATGCCAGCTCCTTTCATTCAGTCAGTAGCTTCAAACATTTCTGGTATATGAATAACATGATGTTTTTCAATGGCAAAAATCAATGAATATTGTAAATGCACAAACAGTAATTTCTCCGCATTGCAAGGTGCAATTCTGAAATTTTTTGCTTTTTCCTGCTCCTCTTAGCATGATAAAGAAGATTCAAAGAGAGTGAGATGCCAGCTCCTTTCATTCAGTCAGTAGCTTCAAACATTTCTGGTATATGAATAACATGATGTTTTTCAATGGCAAAAATCAATGAATATTGTAAATGCACAAACAGTAATTTCTCCGCATTGCAAGGTGCAATTCTGAAATTTTTTGCTTTTTCCTGCTCCTCTTAGCATGATAAAGAAGATTCAAAGAGAGTGAGATGCCAGCTCCTTTCATTCAGTCAGTAGCTTCAATCATTTCTGGACGTTTTTCAATGGCAAAAATCAATGAATATTGTAAATGCACAAACAGTAATTTCTCCGCATTGCAAGGTGCAATTCTGAAATTTTTTGCTTTTTCCTGCTCCTCTTAGCATGATAAACAAGATTCAAAGAGAGTGAGATGCCAGCTCCTTTCATTCAGTCAGTAGCTTCAATCATTTCTGGACGTTTTTCAATGGCAAAAATCAATGAATATTGTAAATGCACAAACAGTAATTTCTCCGCATTGCAAGGTGCAATTCTGAAATTTTTTGCTTTTTCCTGCTCCTCTTAGCATGATAAAGAAGATTCAAAGAGAGTGAGATGCCAGCTCCTTTCATTCAGTCAGTAGCTTCAAACATTTCTGGTATATGAATAACATGATGTTTTTCAATGGCAAAAATCAATGAATATTGTAAATGCACAAACAGTAATTTCTCCGCATTGCAAGGTGCAATTCTGAAATTTTTTGCTTTTTCCTGCTCCTCTTAGCATGATAAAGAAGATTCAAAGAGAGTGAGATGCCAGCTCCTTTCATTCAGTCAGTAGCTTCAATCATTTCTGGTATATGAATAACATGATGTTTTTCAATGGCAAAAATCTATGAATATTGTAAATGCACAAACAGTAATTTCTCCGCATTGCAAGGTGCAATTCTGAAATTTTTTGCTTTTTCCTGCTCCTCTTAGCATGATAAAGAAGATTCAAAGAGAGTGAGATGCCAGCTCCTTTCATTCAGTCAGTAGCTTCAATCATTTCTGGACGTTTTTCAATGGCAAAAATCAATGAATATTGTAAATGCACAAACAGTAATTTCTCCGCATTGCAAGGTGCAATTCTGAAATTTTTTGCTTTTTCCTGCTCCTCTTAGCATGATAAACAAGATTCAAAGAGAGTGAGATGCCAGCTCCTTTCATTCAGTCAGTAGCTTCAATCATTTCTGGACGTTTTTCAATGGCAAAAATCAATGAATATTGTAAATGCACAAACAGTAATTTCTCCGCATTGCAAGGTGCAATTCTGAAATTTTTTGCTTTTTCCTGCTCCTCTTAGCATGATAAAGAAGATTCAAAGAGAGTGAGATGCCAGCTCCTTTCATTCAGTCAGTAGCTTCAAACATTTCTGGTATATGAATAACATGATGTTTTTCAATGGCAAAAATCAATGAATATTGTAAATGCACAAACAGTAATTTCTCCGCATTGCAAGGTGCAATTCTGAAATTTTTTGCTTTTTCCTGCTCCTCTTAGCATGATAAACAAGATTCAAAGAGAGTGAGATGCCAGCTCCTTTCATTCAGTCAGTAGCTTCTATCATTTCTGGACGTTTTTCAATGGCAAAAATCAATGAATATTGTAAATGCACAAACAGTAATTTCTCCGCATTGCAAGGTGCAATTCTGAAATTTTTTGCTTTTTCCTGCTCCTCTTAGCATGATAAAGAAGATTCAAAGAGAGTGAGATGCCAGCTCCTTTCATTCAGTCAGTAGCTTCAAACATTTCTGGTGTATGAATAACATGATGTTTTTCAATGGCAAAAATCAATGAATATTGTAAATGCACAAACAGTAATTTCTCCGCATTGCAAGGTGCAATTCTGAAATTTTTTGCTTTTTCCTGCTCCTCTTAGCATGATAAAGAAGATTCAAAGAGAGTGAGATGCCAGCTCCTTTCATTCAGTCAGTAGCTTCAATCATTTCTGGACGTTTTTCAATGGCAAAAATCAATGAATATTGTAAATGCACAAACAGTAATTTCTCCGCATTGCAAGGTGCAATTCTGAAATTTTTTGCTTTTTCCTGCTCCTCTTAGCATGATAAACAAGATTCAAAGAGAGTGAGATGCCAGCTCCTTTCATTCAGTCAGTAGCTTCAATCATTTCTGGACGTTTTTCAATGGCAAAAATCAATGAATATTGTAAATGCACAAACAGTAATTTCTCCGCATTGCAAGGTGCAATTCTGAAATTTTTTGCTTTTTCCTGCTCCTCTTAGCATGATAAAGAAGATTCAAAGAGAGTGAGATGCCAGCTCCTTTCATTCAGTCAGTAGCTTCAAACATTTCTGGTATATGAATAACATGATGTTTTTCAATGGCAAAAATCAATGAATATTGTAAATGCACAAACAGTAATTTCTCCGCATTGCAAGGTGCAATTCTGAAATTTTTTGCTTTTTCCTGCTCCTCTTAGCATGATAAAGAAGATTCAAAGAGAGTGAGATGCCAGCTCCTTTCATTCAGTCAGTAGCTTCAAACATTTCTGGTATATGAATAACATGATGTTTTTCAATGGCAAAAATCAATGAATATTGTAAATGCACAAACAGTAATTTCTCCGCATTGCAAGGTGCAATTCTGAAATTTTTTGCTTTTTCCTGCTCCTCTTAGCATGATAAAGAAGATTCAAAGAGAGTGAGATGCCAGCTCCTTTCATTCAGTCAGTAGCTTCAATCATTTCTGGACGTTTTTCAATGGCAAAAATCAATGAATATTGTAAATGCACAAACAGTAATTTCTCCGCATTGCAAGGTGCAATTCTGAAATTTTTTGCTTTTTCCTGCTCCTCTTAGCATGATAAACAAGATTCAAAGAGAGTGAGATGCCAGCTCCTTTCATTCAGTCAGTAGCTTCAATCATTTCTGGACGTTTTTCAATGGCAAAAATCAATGAATATTGTAAATGCACAAACAGTAATTTCTCCGCATTGCAAGGTGCAATTCTGAAATTTTTTGCTTTTTCCTGCTCCTCTTAGCATGATAAAGAAGATTCAAAGAGAGTGAGATGCCAGCTCCTTTCATTCAGTCAGTAGCTTCAAACATTTCTGGTATATGAATAACATGATGTTTTTCAATGGCAAAAATCAATGAATATTGTAAATGCACAAACAGTAATTTCTCCGCATTGCAAGGTGCAATTCTGAAATTTTTTGCTTTTTCCTGCTCCTCTTAGCATGATAAAGAAGATTCAAAGAGAGTGAGATGCCAGCTCCTTTCATTCAGTCAGTAGCTTCAATCATTTCTGGTATATGAATAACATGATGTTTTTCAATGGCAAAAATCTATGAATATTGTAAATGCACAAACAGTAATTTCTCCGCATTGCAAGGTGCAATTCTGAAATTTTTTGCTTTTTCCTGCTCCTCTTAGCATGATAAAGAAGATTCAAAGAGAGTGAGATGCCAGCTCCTTTCATTCAGTCAGTAGCTTCAATCATTTCTGGACGTTTTTCAATGGCAAAAATCAATGAATATTGTAAATGCACAAACAGTAATTTCTCCGCATTGCAAGGTGCAATTCTGAAATTTTTTGCTTTTTCCTGCTCCTCTTAGCATGATAAACAAGATTCAAAGAGAGTGAGATGCCAGCTCCTTTCATTCAGTCAGTAGCTTCAATCATTTCTGGACGTTTTTCAATGGCAAAAATCAATGAATATTGTAAATGCACAAACAGTAATTTCTCCGCATTGCAAGGTGCAATTCTGAAATTTTTTGCTTTTTCCTGCTCCTCTTAGCATGATAAAGAAGATTCAAAGAGAGTGAGATGCCAGCTCCTTTCATTCAGTCAGTAGCTTCAAACATTTCTGGTATATGAATAACATGATGTTTTTCAATGGCAAAAATCAATGAATATTGTAAATGCACAAACAGTAATTTCTCCGCATTGCAAGGTGCAATTCTGAAATTTTTTGCTTTTTCCTGCTCCTCTTAGCATGATAAAGAAGATTCAAAGAGAGTGAGATGCCAGCTCCTTTCATTCAGTCAGTAGCTTCAATCATTTCTGGACGTTTTTCAATGGCAAAAATCAATGAATATTGTAAATGCACAAACAGTAATTTCTCCGCATTGCAAGGTGCAATTCTGAAATTTTTTGCTTTTTCCTGCTCCTCTTAGCATGATAAACAAGATTCAAAGAGAGTGAGATGCCAGCTCCTTTCATTCAGTCAGTAGCTTCAATCATTTCTGGACGTTTTTCAATGGCAAAAATCAATGAATATTGTAAATGCACAAACAGTAATTTCTCCGCATTGCAAGGTGCAATTCTGAAATTTTTTGCTTTTTCCTGCTCCTCTTAGCATGATAAAGAAGATTCAAAGAGAGTGAGATGCCAGCTCCTTTCATTCAGTCAGTAGCTTCAAACATTTCTGGTATATGAATAACATGATGTTTTTCAATGGCAAAAATCAATGAATATTGTAAATGCACAAACAGTAATTTCTCCGCATTGCAAGGTGCAATTCTGAAATTTTTTGCTTTTTCCTGCTCCTCTTAGCATGATAAAGAAGATTCAAAGAGAGTGAGATGCCAGCTCCTTTCATTCAGTCAGTAGCTTCAATCATTTCTGGTATATGAATAACATGATGTTTTTCAATGGCAAAAATCTATGAATATTGTAAATGCACAAACAGTAATTTCTCCGCATTGCAAGGTGCAATTCTGAAATTTTTTGCTTTTTCCTGCTCCTCTTAGCATGATAAAGAAGATTCAAAGAGAGTGAGATGCCAGCTCCTTTCATTCAGTCAGTAGCTTCAATCATTTCTGGACGTTTTTCAATGGCAAAAATCAATGAATATTGTAAATGCACAAAGAGTAATTTCTCCGCATTGCAAGGTGCAATTCTGAAATTTTTTGCTTTTTCCTGCTCCTCTTAGCATGATAAAGTAGATTCAAAGAGAGTGAGATGCCAGCTCCTTTCATTCAGTCAGTAGCTTCAATCATTTCTGGTATATGAATAACATGATGTTTTTCAATGGCAAAAATCAATGAATATTGTAAATGCACAAACAGTAATTTCTCCGCATTGCAAGGTGCAATTCTGAAATTTTTTGCTTTTTCCTGCTCCTCTTAGCATGATAAAGAAGATTCAAAGAGAGTGAGATGCCAGCTCCTTTCATTCAGTCAGTAGCTTCAATCATTTCTGGACGTTTTTCAATGGCAAAAATCAATGAATATTGTAAATGCACAAACAGTAATTTCTCCGCATTGCAAGGTGCAATTCTGAAATTTTTTGCTTTTTCCTGCTCCTCTTAGCATGATAAAGAAGATTCAAAGAGAGTGAGATGCCAGCTCCTTTCATTCAGTCAGTAGCTTCAATCATTTCTGGTATATGAATAACATGATGTTTTTCAATGGCAAAAATCAATGAATATTGTAAATGCACAAACAGTAATTTCTCCGCATTGCAAGGTGCAATTCTGAAATTTTTTGCGTTTTCCTGCTCCTCTTAGCATGGTAAACAAGATTCAAAGAGAGTGAGATGCCAGCTCCTTTCATTCAGTCAGTAGCTTCAATCATTTCTGGACGTTTTTCAATGGCAAAAATCAATGAATATTGTAAATGCACAAACAGTAATTTCTCCGCATTGCAAGGTGCAATTCTGAAATTTTTTGCTTTTTCCTGCTCCTCTTAGCATGATAAAGAAGATTCAAAGAGAGTGAGATGCCAGCTCCTTTCATTCAGTCAGTAGCTTCAATCATTTCTGGACATTTTTCAATGGCAAAAATCAATGAATATTGTAAATGCACAAACAGTAATTTCTCCGCATTGCAAGGTGCAATTCTGAAATTTTTTGCTTTTTCCTGCTCCTCTTAGCATGATAAAGAAGATTCAAAGAGAGTGAGATGCCAGCTCCTTTCATTCAGTCAGTAGCTTCAATCATTTCTGGACGTTTTTCAATGGCAAAAATCAATGAATATTGTAAATGCACAAAGAGTAATTTCTCCGCATTGCAAGGTGCAATTCTCAAGTTTTTTGCTTTTTCCTGCTCCTCTTAGCATGATAAAGAAGATTCAAAGAGAGTGAGATGCCAGCTCCTTTCATTCAGTCAGTAGCTTCAAACATTTCTGGTATATGAATAACATGATGTTTTTCAATGGCAAAAATCAATGAATATTGTAATGCACAAACAGTAATTTCTCCGCATTGCAAGGTGCAATTCTGAATTTTTTTGCTTTTTCCTGCTCCTCTTAGCATGATAAAGAAGATTCAAAGAGAGTGAGATGCCAGCTCCTTTCATTCAGTCAGTAGCTTCAATCATTTCTGGACGTTTTTCAATGGCAAAAATCATTGAATATTGTAAATGCACAAACAGTAATTTCTCCGCATTGCAAGGTGCAATTCTGAAATTTTTTGCTTTTTCCTGCTCCTCTTAGCATGATAAAGAAGATTCAAAGAGAGTGAGATGCCAGCTCCTTTCATTCAGTCAGTAGCTTCAAACATTTCTGGTATATGAATAACATGATGTTTTTCAATGGCAAAAATCAATGAATATTGTAATGCACAAACAGTAATTTCTCCGCATTGCAAGGTGCAATTCTGAAATTTTTTGCTTTTTCCTGCTCCTCTTAGCATGATAAAGAAGATTCAAAGAGAGTGAGATGCCAGCTCCTTTCATTCAGTCAGTAGCTTCAATCATTTCTGGACGTTTTTCAATGGCAAAAATCATTGAATATTGTAAATGCACAAACAGTAATTTCTCCGCATTGCAAGGTGCAATTCTGAAATTTTTTGCTTTTTCCTGCTCCTCTTAGCATGATAAAGTAGATTCAAAGAGAGTGAGATGCCAGCTCCTTTCATTCAGTCAGTAGCTTCAATCATTTCTGGTATATGAATAACATGATGTTTTTCAATGGCAAAAATCAATGAATATTGTAAATGCACAAACAGTAATTTCTCCGCATTGCAAGGTGCAATTCTGAAATTTTTTGCTTTTTCCTGCTCCTCTTAGCATGATAAAGAAGATTCAAAGAGAGTGAGATGCCAGCTCCTTTCATTCAGTCAGTAGCTTCAATCATTTCTGGACGTTTTTCAATGGCAAAAATCATTGAATATTGTAAATGCACAAACAGTAATTTCTCCGCATTGCAAGGTGCAATTCTGAATTTTTTTGCTTTTTCCTGCTCCTCTTAGCATGATAAAGAAGATTCAAAGAGAGTGAGATGCCAGCTCCTTTCATTCAGTCAGTAACTTCAATCATTTCTGGTATATGAATAACATGATGTTTTTTAATGGCAAAAATCAATGAATATTGTAAATGCACAAACAGTAATTTCTCCGCATTGCAGGGTGCAATTCTGAAATTTTTTGCGTTTTCCTGCTCCTCTTAGCATGATAAACAAGATTCAAAGAGAGTGAGATGCCAGCTCCTTTCATTCAGTCAGTAGCTTCAATCATTTCTGGACGTTTTTCAATGGCAAAAATCAATGAATATTGTAAATGCACAAACAGTAATTTCTCCGCATTGCAAGGTGCAATTCTGAAATTTTTTGCTTTTTCCTGCTCCTCTTAGCATGATAAAGAAGATTCAAAGAGAGTGAGATGCCAGCTCCTTTCATTCAGTCAGTAGCTTCAATCATTTCTGGACGTTTTTCAATGGCAAAAATCAATGAATATTGTAAATGCACAAACAGTAATTTCTCCGCATTGCAAGGTGCAATTCTGAAATTTTTTGCTTTTTCCTGCTCCTCTTAGCATGATAAAGAAGATTCAAAGAGAGTGAGATGCCAGCTCCTTTCATTCAGTCAGTAGCTTCAATCATTTCTGGACGTTTTTCAATGGCAAAAATCAATGAATATTGTAAATGCACAAACAGTAATTTCTCCGCATTGCAAGGTGCAATTCTGAAATTTTTTGCTTTTTCCTGCTCCTCTTAGCATGATAAAGAAGATTCAAAGAGAGTGAGATGCCAGCTCCTTTCATTCAGTCAGTAGCTTCAATCATTTCTGGACGTTTTTCAATGGCAAAAATCAATGAATATTGTAAATGCACAAAGAGTAATTTCTCCGCATTGCAAGGTGCAATTCTCAAGTTTTTTGCTTTTTCCTGCTCCTCTTAGCATGATAAAGAAGATTCAAAGAGAGTGAGATGCCAGCTCCTTTCATTCAGTCAGTAGCTTCAAACATTTCTGGTATATGAATAACATGATGTTTTTCAATGGCAAAAATCAATGAATATTGTAATGCACAAACAGTAATTTCTCCGCATTGCAAGGTGCAATTCTGAAATTTTTTGCTTTTTCCTGCTCCTCTTAGCATGATAAAGAAGATTCAAAGAGAGTGAGATGCCAGCTCCTTTCATTCAGTCAGTAGCTTCAATCATTTCTGGACGTTTTTCAATGGCAAAAATCATTGAATATTGTAAATGCACAAACAGTAATTTCTCCGCATTGCAAGGTGCAATTCTGAAATTTTTTGCTTTTTCCTGCTCCTCTTAGCATGATAAAGAAGATTCAAAGAGAGTGAGATGCCAGCTCCTTTCATTCAGTCAGTAGCTTCAAACATTTCTGGTATATGAATAACATGATGTTTTTCAATGGCAAAAATCAATGAATATTGTAATGCACAAACAGTAATTTCTCCGCATTGCAAGGTGCAATTCTGAAATTTTTTGCTTTTTCCTGCTCCTCTTAGCATGATAAAGAAGATTCAAAGAGAGTGAGATGCCAGCTCCTTTCATTCAGTCAGTAGCTTCAATCATTTCTGGACGTTTTTCAATGGCAAAAATCATTGAATATTGTAAATGCACAAACAGTAATTTCTCCGCATTGCAAGGTGCAATTCTGAAATTTTTTGCTTTTTCCTGCTCCTCTTAGCATGATAAAGTAGATTCAAAGAGAGTGAGATGCCAGCTCCTTTCATTCAGTCAGTAGCTTCAATCATTTCTGGTATATGAATAACATGATGTTTTTCAATGGCAAAAATCAATGAATATTGTAAATGCACAAACAGTAATTTCTCCGCATTGCAAGGTGCAATTCTGAAATTTTTTGCTTTTTCCTGCTCCTCTTAGCATGATAAAGAAGATTCAAAGAGAGTGAGATGCCAGCTCCTTTCATTCAGTCAGTAGCTTCAATCATTTCTGGACGTTTTTCAATGGCAAAAATCATTGAATATTGTAAATGCACAAACAGTAATTTCTCCGCATTGCAAGGTGCAATTCTGAAATTTTTTGCTTTTTCCTGCTCCTCTTAGCATGATAAAGAAGATTCAAAGAGAGTGAGATGCCAGCTCCTTTCATTCAGTCAGTAGCTTCAATCATTTCTGGTATATGAATAACATGATGTTTTTTAATGGCAAAAATCAATGAATATTGTAAATGCACAAACAGTAATTTCTCCGCATTGCAGGGTGCAATTCTGAAATTTTTTGCGTTTTCCTGCTCCTCTTAGCATGATAAACAAGATTCAAAGAGAGTGAGATGCCAGCTCCTTTCATTCAGTCAGTAGCTTCAATCATTTCTGGACGTTTTTCAATGGCAAAAATCAATGAATATTGTAAATGCACAAACAGTAATTTCTCCGCATTGCAAGGTGCAATTCTGAAATTTTTTGCTTTTTCCTGCTCCTCTTAGCATGATAAAGAAGATTCAAAGAGAGTGAGATGCCAGCTCCTTTCATTCAGTCAGTAGCTTCAATCATTTCTGGACGTTTTTCAATGGCAAAAATCTATGAATATTGTAAATGCACAAACAGTAATTTCTCCGCATTGCAAGGTGCAATTCTGAAATTTTTTGCTTTTTCCTGCTCCTCTTAGCATGATAAAGAAGATTCAAAGAGAGTGAGATGCCAGCTCCTTTCATTCAGTCAGTAGCTTCAATCCTTTCTGGACGTTTTTCAATGGCAAAAATCAATGAATATTGTAAATGCACAAAGAGTAATTTCTCCGCATTGCAAGGTGCAATTCTGAAATTTTTTGCTTTTTCCTGCTCCTCTTAGCATGATAAAGAAGATTCAAAGAGAGTGAGATGCCAGCTCCTTTCATTCAGTCAGTAGCTTCAATCATTTCTGGTATATGAATAACATGATGTTTTTCAATGGCAAAAATCAATGAATATTGTAAATGCACAAACAGTAATTTCTCCGCATTGCAAGGTGCAATTCTGAAATTTTTTGCGTTTTCCTGCTCCTCTTAGCATGATAAACAAGATTCAAAGAGAGTGAGATGCCAGCTCCTTTCATTCAGTCAGTAGCTTCAATCATTTCTGGACGTTTTTCAATGGCAAAAATCAATGAATATTGTAAATGCACAAACAGTAATTTCTCCGCATTGCAAGGTGCAATTCTGAAATTTTTTGCTTTTTCCTGCTCCTCTTAGCATGATAAAGAAGATTCAAAGAGAGTGAGATGCCAGCTCCTTTCATTCAGTCAGTAGCTTCAATCATTTCTGGACGTTTTTCAATGGCAAAAATCAATGAATATTGTAAATGCACAAACAGTAATTTCTCCGCATTGCAAGGTGCAATTCTGAAATTTTTTGCTTTTTCCTGCTCCTCTTAGCATGATAAAGAAGATTCAAAGAGAGTGAGATGCCAGCTCCTTTCATTCAGTCAGTAGCTTCAATCATTTCTGGACGTTTTTCAATGGCAAAAATCAATGAATATTGTAAATGCACAAAGAGTAATTTCTCCGCATTGCAAGGTGCAATTCTGAAATTTTTTGCTTTTTCCTGCTCCTCTTAGCATGATAAAGAAGATTCAAAGAGAGTGAGATGCCAGCTCCTTTCATTCAGTCAGTAGCTTCAATCATTTCTGGACGTTTTTCAATGGCAAAAATCATTGAATATTGTAAATGCACAAACAGTAATTTCTCCGCATTGCAAGGTGCAATTCTGAAATTTTTTGCTTTTTCCTGCTCCTCTTAGCATGATAAAGTAGATTCAAAGAGAGTGAGATGCCAGCTCCTTTCATTCAGTCAGTAGCTTCAATCATTTCTGGTATATGAATAACATGATGTTTTTCAATGGCAAAAATCAATGAATATTGTAAATGCACAAACAGTAATTTCTCCGCATTGCAAGGTGCAATTCTGAAATTTTTTGCTTTTTCCTGCTCCTCTTAGCATGATAAAGAAGATTCAAAGAGAGTGAGATGCCAGCTCCTTTCATTCAGTCAGTAGCTTCAATCATTTCTGGACGTTTTTCAATGGCAAAAATCATTGAATATTGTAAATGCACAAACAGTAATTTCTCCGCATTGCAAGGTGCAATTCTGAAATTTTTTGCTTTTTCCTGCTCCTCTTAGCATGATAAAGAAGATTCAAAGAGAGTGAGATGCCAGCTCCTTTCATTCAGTCAGTAGCTTCAATCATTTCTGGTATATGAATAACATGATGTTTTTTAATGGCAAAAATCAATGAATATTGTAAATGCACAAACAGTAATTTCGCCGCATTGCAGGGTGCAATTCTGAAATTTTTTGCGTTTTCCTGCTCCTCTTAGCATGATAAACAAGATTCAAAGAGAGTGAGATGCCAGCTCCTTTCATTCAGTCAGTAGCTTCAATCATTTCTGGACGTTTTTCAATGGCAAAAATCAATGAATATTGTAAATGCACAAACAGTAATTTCTCCGCATTGCAAGGTGCAATTCTGAAATTTTTTGCTTTTTCCTGCTCCTCTTAGCATGATAAAGAAGATTCAAAGAGAGTGAGATGCCAGCTCCTTTCATTCAGTCAGTAGCTTCAATCATTTCTGGACGTTTTTCAATGGCAAAAATCAATGAATATTGTAAATGCACAAACAGTAATTTCTCCGCATTGCAAGGTGCAATTCTGAAATTTTTTGCTTTTTCCTGCTCCTCTTAGCATGATAAAGAAGATTCAAAGAGAGTGAGATGCCAGCTCCTTTCATTCAGTCAGTAGCTTCAATCATTTCTGGACGTTTTTCAATGGCAAAAATCAATGAATATTGTAAATGCACAAAGAGTAATTTCTCCGCATTGCAAGGTGCAATTCTGAAATTTTTTGCTTTTTCCTGCTCCTCTTAGCATGATAAAGAAGATTCAAAGAGAGTGAGATGCCAGCTCCTTTCATTCAGTCAGTAGCTTCAATCATTTCTGGTATATGAATAACATGATGTTTTTCAATGGCAAAAATCAATGAATATTGTAAATGCACAAACAGTAATTTCTCCGCATTGCAAGGTGCAATTCTGAAATTTTTTGCGTTTTCCTGCTCCTCTTAGCATGATAAACAAGATTCAAAGAGAGTGAGATGCCAGCTCCTTTCATTCAGTCAGTAGCTTCAATCATTTCTGGACGTTTTTCAATGGCAAAAATCAATGAATATTGTAAATGCACAAAGAGTAATTTCTCCGCATTGCAAGGTGCAATTCTGAAATTTTTTGCGTTTTCCTGCTCCTCTTAGCATGATAAAGAAGATTCAAAGAGAGTGAGATGCCAGCTCCTTTCATTCAGTCAGTAGCTTCAATCATTTCTGGTATATGAATAACATGATGTTTTTCAATGGCAAAAATCAATGAATATTGTAAATGCACAAACAGTAATTTCTCCGCATTGCAAGGTGCAATTCTGAAATTTTTTGCGTTTTCCTGCTCCTCTTAGCATGATAAACAAGATTCAAAGAGAGTGAGATGCCAGCTCCTTTCATTCAGTCAGTAGCTTCAATCATTTCTGGACGTTTTTCAATGGCAAAAATCAATGAATATTGTAAATGCACAAACAGTAATTTCTCCGCATTGCAAGGTGCAATTCTGAAATTTTTTGCTTTTTCCTGCTCCTCTTAGCATGATAAAGAAGATTCAAAGAGAGTGAGATGCCAGCTCCTTTCATTCAGTCAGTAGCTTCAATCATTTCTGGACGTTTTTCAATGGCAAAAATCAATGAATATTGTAAATGCACAAACAGTAATTTCTCCGCATTGCAAGGTGCAATTCTGAAATTTTTTGCTTTTTCCTGCTCCTCTTAGCATGATAAAGAAGATTCAAAGAGAGTGAGATGCCAGCTCCTTTCATTCAGTCAGTAGCTTCAATCATTTCTGGACGTTTTTCAATGGCAAAAATCAATGAATATTGTAAATGCACAAAGAGTAATTTCTCCGCATTGCAAGGTGCAATTCTGAAATTTTTTGCTTTTTCCTGCTCCTCTTAGCATGATAAAGAAGATTCAAAGAGAGTGAGATGCCAGCTCCTTTCATTCAGTCAGTAGCTTCAATCATTTCTGGTATATGAATAACATGATGTTTTTCAATGGCAAAAATCAATGAATATTGTAAATGCACAAACAGTAATTTCTCCGCATTGCAAGGTGCAATTCTGAAATTTTTTGCGTTTTCCTGCTCCTCTTAGCATGATAAACAAGATTCAAAGAGAGTGAGATGCCAGCTCCTTTCATTCAGTCAGTAGCTTCAATCATTTCTGGACGTTTTTCAATGGCAAAAATCAATGAATATTGTAAATGCACAAACAGTAATTTCTCCGCATTGCAAGGTGCAATTCTGAAATTTTTTGCTTTTTCCTGCTCCTCTTAGCATGATAAAGAAGATTCAAAGAGAGTGAGATGCCAGCTCCTTTCATTCAGTCAGTAGCTTCAATCATTTCTGGACGTTTTTCAATGGCAAAAATCAATGAATATTGTAAATGCACAAACAGTAATTTCTCCGCATTGCAAGGTGCAATTCTGAAATTTTTTGCTTTTTCCTGCTCCTCTTAGCATGATAAAGAAGATTCAAAGAGAGTGAGATGCCAGCTCCTGTCATTCAGTCAGTAGCTTCAATCATTTCTGGACGTTTTTCAATGGCAAAAATCAATGAATATTGTAAATGCACAAACAGTAATTTCTCCGCATTGCAAGGTGCAATTCTGAAATTTTTTGCTTTTTCCTGCTCCTCTTAGCATGATAAAGAAGATTCAAAGAGAGTGAGATGCCAGCTCCTTTCATTCAGTCAGTAGCTTCAAACATTTCTGGTATATGAATAACATGATATTTTTCAATGGCAAAAATCAATGAATATTGTAAATGCACAAACAGTAATTTCTCCGCATTGAAAGGTGCAATTCTGAAATTTTTTGCTTTTTCCTGCTCCTCTTAGCATGATAAAGAAGATTCAAAGAGAGTGAGATGCCAGCTCCTTTCATTCAGTCAGTAGCTTCAATCATTTCTGGTATATGAATAACATGATGTTTTTCAATGGCAAAAATCAATGAATATTGTAAATGCACAAACAGTAATTTCTCCGCATTGCAAGGTGCAATTCTGAAATTTTTTGCGTTTTCCTGCTCCTCTTAGCATGATAAACAAGATTCAAAGAGAGTGAGATGCCAGCTCCTTTCATTCAGTCAGTAGCTTCAATCATTTCTGGACGTTTTTCAATGGCAAAAATCAATGAATATTGTAAATGCACAAACAGTAATTTCTCCGCATTGCAAGGTGCAATTCTGAAATTTTTTGCTTTTTCCTGCTCCTCTTAGCATGATAAAGAAGATTCAAAGAGAGTGAGATGCCAGCTCCTTTCATTCAGTCAGTAGCTTCAATCATTTCTGGACGTTTTTCAATGGCAAAAATCAATGAATATTGTAAATGCACAAACAGTAATTTCTCCGCATTGCAAGGTGCAATTCTGAAATTTTTTGCTTTTTCCTGCTCCTCTTAGCATGATAAAGAAGATTCAAAGAGAGTGAGATGCCAGCTCCTTTCATTCAGTCAGTAGCTTCAATCATTTCTGGACGTTTTTCAATGGCAAAAATCAATGAATATTGTAAATGCACAAAGAGTAATTTCTCCGCATTGCAAGGTGCAATTCTGAAATTTTTTGCTTTTTCCTGCTCCTCTTAGCATGATAAAGAAGATTCAAAGAGAGTGAGATGCCAGCTCCTTTCATTCAGTCAGTAGCTTCAATCATTTCTGGACGTTTTTCAATGGCAAAAATCATTGAATATTGTAAATGCACAAACAGTAATTTCTCCGCATTGCAAGGTGCAATTCTGAAATTTTTTGCTTTTTCCTGCTCCTCTTAGCATGATAAAGTAGATTCAAAGAGAGTGAGATGCCAGCTCCTTTCATTCAGTCAGTAGCTTCAATCATTTCTGGTATATGAATAACATGATGTTTTTCAATGGCAAAAATCAATGAATATTGTAAATGCACAAACAGTAATTTCTCCGCATTGCAAGGTGCAATTCTGAAATTTTTTGCTTTTTCCTGCTCCTCTTAGCATGATAAAGAAGATTCAAAGAGAGTGAGATGCCAGCTCCTTTCATTCAGTCAGTAGCTTCAATCATTTCTGGACGTTTTTCAATGGCAAAAATCATTGAATATTGTAAATGCACAAAGAGTAATTTCTCCGCATTGCAAGGTGCAATTCTGAAATTTTTTGCTTTTTCCTGCTCCTCTTAGCATGATAAAGAAGATTCAAAGAGAGTGAGATGCCAGCTCCTTTCATTCAGTCAGTAGCTTCAATCATTTCTGGACGTTTTTCAATGGCAAAAATCATTGAATATTGTAAATGCACAAACAGTAATTTCTCCGCATTGCAAGGTGCAATTCTGAAATTTTTTGCTTTTTCCTGCTCCTCTTAGCATGATAAAGTAGATTCAAAGAGAGTGAGATGCCAGCTCCTTTCATTCAGTCAGTAGCTTCAATCATTTCTGGTATATGAATAACATGATGTTTTTCAATGGCAAAAATCAATGAATATTGTAAATGCACAAACAGTAATTTCTCCGCATTGCAAGGTGCAATTCTGAAATTTTTTGCTTTTTCCTGCTCCTCTTAGCATGATAAAGAAGATTCAAAGAGAGTGAGATGCCAGCTCCTTTCATTCAGTCAGTAGCTTCAATCATTTCTGGTATATGAATAACATGATGTTTTTTAATGGCAAAAATCAATGAATATTGTAAATGCACAAACAGTAATTTCTCCGCATTGCAGGGTGCAATTCTGAAATTTTTTGCGTTTTCCTGCTCCTCTTAGCATGATAAACAAGATTCAAAGAGAGTGAGATGCCAGCTCCTTTCATTCAGTCAGTAGCTTCAATCATTTCTGGACGTTTTTCAATGGCAAAAATCAATGAATATTGTAAATGCACAAACAGTAATTTCTCCGCATTGCAAGGTGCAATTCTGAAATTTTTTGCTTTTTCCTGCTCCTCTTAGCATGATAAAGAAGATTCAAAGAGAGTGAGATGCCAGCTCCTTTCATTCAGTCAGTAGCTTCAATCATTTCTGGACGTTTTTCAATGGCAAAAATCAATGAATATTGTAAATGCACAAACAGTAATTTCTCCGCATTGCAAGGTGCAATTCTGAAATTTTTTGCTTTTTCCTGCTCCTCTTAGCATGATAAAGAAGATTCAAAGAGAGTGAGATGCCAGCTCCTTTCATTCAGTCAGTAGCTACAATCATTTCTGGACGTTTTTCAATGGCAAAAATCAATGAATATTGTAAATGCACAAAGAGTAATTTCTCCGCATTGCAAGGTGCAATTCTGAAATTTTTTGCTTTTTCCTGCTCCTCTTAGCATGATAAAGAAGATTCAAAGAGAGTGAGATGCCAGCTCCTTTCATTCAGTCAGTAGCTTCAATCATTTCTGGTATATGAATAACATGATGTTTTTCAATGGCAAAAATCAATGAATATTGTAAATGCACAAACAGTAATTTCTCCGCATTGCAAGGTGCAATTCTGAAATTTTTTGCGTTTTCCTGCTCCTCTTAGCATGATAAACAAGATTCAAAGAGAGTGAGATGCCAGCTCCTTTCATTCAGTCAGTAGCTTCAATCATTTCTGGACGTTTTTCAATGGCAAAAATCAATGAATATTGTAAATGCACAAACAGTAATTTCTCCGCATTGCAAGGTGCAATTCTGAAATTTTTTGCTTTTTCCTGCTCCTCTTAGCATGATAAAGAAGATTCAAAGAGAGTGAGATGCCAGCTCCTTTCATTCAGTCAGTAGCTTCAATCATTTCTGGACGTTTTTCAATGGCAAAAATCAATGAATATTGTAAATGCACAAACAGTAATTTCTCCGCATTGCAAGGTGCAATTCTGAAATTTTTTGCTTTTTCCTGCTCCTCTTAGCATGATAAAGAAGATTCAAAGAGAGTGAGATGCCAGCTCCTTTCATTCAGTCAGTAGCTTCAATCATTTCTGGACGTTTTTCAATGGCAAAAATCAATGAATATTGTAAATGCACAAAGAGTAATTTCTCCGCATTGCAAGGTGCAATTCTGAAATTTTTTGCTTTTTCCTGCTCCTCTTAGCATGATAAAGAAGATTCAAAGAGAGTGAGATGCCAGCTCCTTTCATTCAGTCAGTAGCTTCAATCATTTCTGGTATATGAATAACATGATGTTTTTCAATGGCAAAAATCAATGAATATTGTAAATGCACAAACAGTAATTTCTCCGCATTGCAAGGTGCAATTCTGAAATTTTTTGCGTTTTCCTGCTCCTCTTAGCATGATAAACAAGATTCAAAGAGAGTGAGATGCCAGCTCCTTTCATTCAGTCAGTAGCTTCAATCATTTCTGGACGTTTTTCAATGGCAAAAATCAATGAATATTGTAAATGCACAAACAGTAATTTCTCCGCATCGCAAGGTGCAATTCTGAAATTTTTTGCTTTTTCCTGCTCCTCTTAGCATGATAAAGAAGATTCAAAGAGAGTGAGATGCCAGCTCCTTTCATTCAGTCAGTAGCTTCAATCATTTCTGGACGTTTTTCAATGGCAAAAATCAATGAATATTGTAAATGCACAAACAGTAATTTCTCCGCATTGCAAGGTGCAATTCTGAAATTTTTTGCTTTTTCCTGCTCCTCTTAGCATGATAAAGAAGATTCAAAGAGAGTGAGATGCCAGCTCCTTTCATTCAGTCAGTAGCTTCAATCATTTCTGGACGTTTTTCAATGGCAAAAATCAATGAATATTGTAAATGCACAAAGAGTAATTTCTCCGCATTGCAAGGTGCAATTCTGAAATTTTTTGCTTTTTCCTGCTCCTCTTAGCATGATAAAGAAGATTCAAAGAGAGTGAGATGCCAGCTCCTTTCATTCAGTCAGTAGCTTCAATCATTTCTGGTATATGAATAACATGATGTTTTTCAATGGCAAAAATCAATGAATATTGTAAATGCACAAACAGTAATTTCTCCGCATTGCAAGGTGCAATTCTGAAATTTTTTGCGTTTTCCTGCTCCTCTTAGCATGATAAACAAGATTCAAAGAGAGTGAGATGCCAGCTCCTTTCATTCAGTCAGTAGCTTCAATCATTTCTGGACGTTTTTCAATGGCAAAAATCAATGAATATTGTAAATGCACAAACAGTAATTTCTCCGCATTGCAAGGTGCAATTCTGAAATTTTTTGCTTTTTCCTGCTCCTCTTAGCATGATAAAGAAGATTCAAAAAGAGAGTGAGATGCCAGCTCCTTTCATTCAGTCAGTAGCTTCAATCATTTCTGGACGTTTTTCAATGGCAAAAATCAATGAATATTGTAAATGCACAAACAGTAATTTCTCCGCATTGCAAGGTGCAATTCTGAAATTTTTTGCTTTTTCCTGCTCCTCTTAGCATGATAAAGAAGATTCAAAGAGAGTGAGATGCCAGCTCCTTTCATTCAGTCAGTAGCTTCAATCATTTCTGGACGTTTTTCAATGGCAAAAATCAATGAATATTGTAAATGCACAAAGAGTAATTTCTCCGCATTGCAAGGTGCAATTCTGAAATTTTTTGCTTTTTCCTGCTCCTCTTAGCATGATAAAGAAGATTCAAAGAGAGTGAGATGCCAGCTCCTTTCATTCAGTCAGTAGCTTCAATCATTTCTGGTATATGAATAACATGATGTTTTTCAATGGCAAAAATCAATGAATATTGTAAATGCACAAACAGTAATTTCTCCGCATTGCAAGGTGCAATTCTGAAATTTTTTGCGTTTTCCTGCTCCTCTTAGCATGATAAACAAGATTCAAAGAGAGTGAGATGCCAGCTCCTTTCATTCAGTCAGTAGCTTCAATCATTTCTGGACGTTTTTCAATGGCAAAAATCAATGAATATTGTAAATGCACAAACAGTAATTTCTCCGCATTGCAAGGTGCAATTCTGAAATTTTTTGCTTTTTCCTGCTCCTCTTAGCATGATAAAGAAGATTCAAAGAGAGTGAGATGCCAGCTCCTTTCATTCAGTCAGTAGCTTCAAACATTTCTGGTATATGAATAACATGATGTTTTTCAATGGCAAAAATCAATGAATATTGTAAATGCACAAACAGTAATTTCTCCGCATTGCAAGGTGCAATTCTGAAATTTTTTGCTTTTTCCTGCTCCTCCTAGCATGATAAAGAAGATTCAAAGAGAGTGAGATGCCAGCTCCTTTCATTCAGTCAGTAGCTTCAATCTTTTCTGGACGTTTTTCAATGGCAAAAATCATTGAATATTGTAAATGCACAAACAGTAATTTCTCCGCATTGCAAGGTGCAATTCTGAAATTTTTTGCTTTTTCCTGCTCCTCTTAGCATGATAAAGTAGATTCAAAGAGAGTGAGATGCCAGCTCCTTTCATTCAGTCAGTAGCTTCAATCATTTCTGGTATATGAATAACATGATGTTTTTCAATGGCAAAAATCAATGAATATTGTAAATGCACAAACAGTAATTTCTCCGCATTGCATGGTGCAATTCTGAAATTTTTTGCTTTTTCCTGCTCCTCTTAGCATGATAAAGAAGATTCAAAGAGAGTGAGATGCCAGCTCCTTTCATTCAGTCAGTAGCTTCAATCATTTCTGGTATATGAATAACATGATGTTTTTCAATGGCAAAAATCAATGAATATTGTAAATGCACAAACAGTAATTTCTCCGCATTGCAAGGTGCAATTCTGAAATTTTTTGCTTTTTCCTGCTCCTCTTAGCATGATAAACAAGATTCAAAGAGAGTGAGATGCCAGCTCCTTTCATTCAGTCAGTAGCTTCTATCATTTCTGGACGTTTTTCAATGGCAAAAATCAATGAATATTGTAAATGCACAAACAGTAATTTCTCCGCATTGCAAGGTGCAATTCTGAAATTTTTTGCTTTTTCCTGCTCCTCTTAGCATGATAAAGAAGATTCAAAGAGAGTGAGATGCCAGCTCCTTTCATTCAGTCAGTAGCTTCAATCATTTCTGGTATATGAATAACATGATGTTTTTCAATGGCAAAAATCAATGAATATTGTAAATGCACAAACAGTAATTTCTCCGCATTGCAAGGTGCAATTCTGAAATTTTTTGCTTTTTCCTGCTCCTCTTAGCATGATAAACAAGATTCAAAGAGAGTGAGATGCCAGCTCCTTTCATTCAGTCAGTAGCTTCTATCATTTCTGGACGTTTTTCAATGGCAAAAATCAATGAATATTGTAAATGCACAAACAGTAATTTCTCCGCATTGCAAGGTGCAATTCTGAAATTTTTTGCTTTTTCCTGCTCCTCTTAGCATGATAAAGAAGATTCAAAGAGAGTGAGATGCCAGCTCCTTTCATTCAGTCAGTAGCTTCAAACATTTCTGGTATATGAATAACATGATGTTTTTCAATGGCAAAAATCAATGAATATTGTAAATGCACAAACAGTAATTTCTCCGCATTGCAAGGTGCAATTCTGAAATTTTTTGCTTTTTCCTGCTCCTCTTAGCATGATAAAGAAGATTCAAAGAGAGTGAGATGCCAGCTCCTTTCATTCAGTCAGTAGCTTCAATCATTTCTGGACGTTTTTCAATGGCAAAAATCAATGAATATTGTAAATGCACAAACAGTAATTTCTCCGCATTGCAAGGTGCAATTCTGAAATTTTTTGCTTTTTCCTGCTCCTCTTAGCATGATAAACAAGATTCAAAGAGAGTGAGATGCCAGCTCCTTTCATTCAGTCAGTAGCTTCAATCATTTCTGGACGTTTTTCAATGGCAAAAATCAATGAATATTGTAAATGCACAAACAGTAATTTCTCCGCATTGCAAGGTGCAATTCTGAAATTTTTTGCTTTTTCCTGCTCCTCTTAGCATGATAAAGAAGATTCAAAGAGAGTGAGATGCCAGCTCCTTTCATTCAGTCAGTAGCTTCAAACATTTCTGGTATATGAATAACATGATGTTTTTCAATGGCAAAAATCAATGAATATTGTAAATGCACAAACAGTAATTTCTCCGCATTGCAAGGTGCAATTCTGAAATTTTTTGCTTTTTCCTGCTCCTCTTAGCATGATAAAGAAGATTCAAAGAGAGTGAGATGCCAGCTCCTTTCATTCAGTCAGTAGCTTCAATCATTTCTGGTATATGAATAACATGATGTTTTTCAATGGCAAAAATCTATGAATATTGTAAATGCACAAACAGTAATTTCTCCGCATTGCAAGGTGCAATTCTGAAATTTTTTGCTTTTTCCTGCTCCTCTTAGCATGATAAAGAAGATTCAAAGAGAGTGAGATGCCAGCTCCTTTCATTCAGTCAGTAGCTTCAATCATTTCTGGTATATGAATAACATGATGTTTTTCAATGGCAAAAATCTATGAATATTGTAAATGCACAAACAGTAATTTCTCCGCATTGCAAGGTGCAATTCTGAAATTTTTTGCTTTTTCCTCCTCCTCTTAGCATGATAAAGAAGATTCAAAGAGAGTGAGATGCCAGCTCCTTTCATTCAGTCAGTAGCTTCAAACATTTCTGGTATATGAATAACATGATGTTTTTCAATGGCAAAAATCAATGAATATTGTAAATGCACAAACAGTAATTTCTCCGCATTGCAAGGTGCAATTCTGAAATTTTTTGCTTTTTCCTGCTCCTCTTAGCATGATAAAGAAGATTCAAAGAGAGTGAGATGCCAGCTCCTTTCATTCAGTCAGTAGCTTCAATCATTTCTGGACGTTTTTCAATGGCAAAAATCAATGAATATTGTAAATGCACAAACAGTAATTTCTCCGCATTGCAAGGTGCAATTCTGAAATTTTTTGCTTTTTCCTGCTCCTCTTAGCATGATAAACAAGATTCAAAGAGAGTGAGATGCCAGCTCCTTTCATTCAGTCAGTAGCTTCAATCATTTCTGGACGTTTTTCAATGGCAAAAATCAATGAATATTGTAAATGCACAAACAGTAATTTCTCCGCATTGCAAGGTGCAATTCTGAAATTTTTTGCTTTTTCCTGCTCCTCTTAGCATGATAAAGAAGATTCAAAGAGAGTGAGATGCCAGCTCCTTTCATTCAGTCAGTAGCTTCAAACATTTCTGGTATATGAATAACATGATGTTTTTCAATGGCAAAAATCAATGAATATTGTAAATGCACAAACAGTAATTTCTCCGCATTGCAAGGTGCAATTCTGAAATTTTTTGCTTTTTCCTGCTCCTCTTAGCATGATAAAGAAGATTCAAAGAGAGTGAGATGCCAGCTCCTTTCATTCAGTCAGTAGCTTCAATCATTTCTGGTATATGAATAACATGATGTTTTTCAATGGCAAAAATCTATGAATATTGTAAATGCACAAACAGTAATTTCTCCGCATTGCAAGGTGCAATTCTGAAATTTTTTGCTTTTTCCTGCTCCTCTTAGCATGATAAAGAAGATTCAAAGAGAGTGAGATGCCAGCTCCTTTCATTCAGTCAGTAGCTTCAATCATTTCTGGACGTTTTTCAATGGCAAAAATCAATGAATATTGTAAATGCACAAACAGTAATTTCTCCGCATTGCAAGGTGCAATTCTGAAATTTTTTGCTTTTTCCTGCTCCTCTTAGCATGATAAACAAGATTCAAAGAGAGTGAGATGCCAGCTCCTTTCATTCAGTCAGTAGCTTCAATCATTTCTGGACGTTTTTCAATGGCAAAAATCAATGAATATTGTAAATGCACAAACAGTAATTTCTCCGCATTGCAAGGTGCAATTCTGAAATTTTTTGCTTTTTCCTGCTCCTCTTAGCATGATAAAGAAGATTCAAAGAGAGTGAGATGCCAGCTCCTTTCATTCAGTCAGTAGCTTCAAACATTTCTGGTATATGAATAACATGATGTTTTTCAATGGCAAAAATCAATGAATATTGTAAATGCACAAACAGTAATTTCTCCGCATTGCAAGGTGCAATTCTGAAATTTTTTGCTTTTTCCTGCTCCTCTTAGCATGATAAAGAAGATTCAAAGAGAGTGAGATGCCAGCTCCTTTCATTCAGTCAGTAGCTTCAATCATTTCTGGACGTTTTTCAATGGCAAAAATCAATGAATATTGTAAATGCACAAACAGTAATTTCTCCGCATTGCAAGGTGCAATTCTGAAATTTTTTGCTTTTTCCTGCTCCTCTTAGCATGATAAAGAAGATTCAAAGAGAGTGAGATGCCAGCTCCTTTCATTCAGTCAGTAGCTTCAATCATTTCTGGACGTTTTTCAATGGCAAAAATCAATGAATATTGTAAATGCACAAACAGTAATTTCTCCGCATTGCAAGGTGCAATTCTGAAATTTTTTGCTTTTTCCTGCTCCTCTTAGCATGATAAAGAAGATTCAAAGAGAGTGAGATGCCAGCTCCTTTCATTCAGTCAGTAGCTTCAAACATTTCTGGTATATGAATAACATGATATTTTTCAATGGCAAAAATCAATGAATATTGTAAATGCACAAACAGTAATTTCTCCGCATTGCAAGGTGCAATTCTGAAATTTTTTGCTTTTTCCTGCTCCTCTTAGCATGATAAAGAAGATTCAAAGAGAGTGAGATGCCAGCTCCTTTCATTCAGTCAGTAGCTTCAATCATTTCTGGTATATGAATAACATGATGTTTTTCAATGGCAAAAATCAATGAATATTGTAAATGCACAAACAGTAATTTCTCCGCATTGCAAGGTGCAATTCTGAAATTTTTTGCTTTTTCCTGCTCCTCTTAGCATGATAAAGAAGATTCAAAGAGAGTGAGATGCCAGCTCCTTTCATTCAGTCAGTAGCTTCAATCATTTCTGGACGTTTTTCAATGGCAAAATCAATGAATATTGTAAATGCACAAACAGTAATTTCTCCGCATTGCAAGGTGCAATTCTGAAATTTTTTGCTTTTTCCTGCTCCTCTTAGCATGATAAAGAAGATTCAAAGAGAGTGAGATGCCAGCTCCTTTCATTCAGTCAGTAGCTTCAATCATTTCTGGTATTGAATAACATGATGTTTTTCAATGGCAAAAATCAATGAATATTGTAAATGCACAAACAGTAATTTCTCCGCATTGCAAGGTGCAATTCTGAAATTTTTTGCTTTTTCCTGCTCCTCTTAGCATGATAAAGAAGATTCAAAGAGAGTGAGATGCCAGCTCCTTTCATTCAGTCAGTAGCTTCAAACATTTCTGGTATATGAATAACATGATGTTTTTCAATGGCAAAAATCAATGAATATTGTAAATGCACAAACAGTAATTTCTCCGCATTGCAAGGTGCAATTCTGAAATTTTTTGCTTTTTCCTGCTCCTCTTAGCATGATAAAGAAGATTCAAAGAGAGTGAGATGCCAGCTCCTTTCATTCAGTCAGTAGCTTCAATCATTTCTGGACGTTTTTCAATGGCAAAAATCATTGAATATTGTAAATGCACAAACAGTAATTTCTCCGCATTGCAATGTGCAATTCTGAAATTTTTTGCTTTTTCCTGCTCCTCTTAGCATGATAAAGAAGATTCAAAGAGAGTGAGATGCCAGCTCCTTTCATTCAGTCAGTAGCTTCAATCATTTCTGGTATATGAATAACATGATGTTTTTCAATGGCAAAAATCAATGAATATTGTAAATGCACAAACAGTAATTTCTCCGCATTGCAAGGTGCAATTCTGAAATTTTTTGCTTTTTCCTGCTCCTCTTAGCATGATAAAGAAGATTCAAAGAGAGTGAGATGCCAGCTCCTTTCATTCAGTCAGTAGCTTCAATCATTTCTGGACGTTTTTCAATGGCAAAAATCAATGAATATTGTAAATGCACAAACAGTAATTTCTCCGCATTGCAAGGTGCAATTCTGAAATTTTTTGCTTTTTCCTGCTCCTCTTAGCATGATAAAGAAGATTCAAAGAGAGTGAGATGCCAGCTCCTTTCATTCAGTCAGTAGCTTCAAACATTTCTGGTATATGAATAACATGATGTTTTTCAATGGCAAAAATCAATGAATATTGTAAATGCACAAACAGTAATTTCTCCGCATTGCAAGGTGCAATTCTGAAATTTTTTGCTTTTTCCTGCTCCTCTTAGCATGATAAAGAAGATTCAAAGAGAGTGAGATGCCAGCTCCTTTCATTCAGTCAGTAGCTTCAATCATTTCTGGTATATGAATAACATGATGTTTTTCAATGGCAAAAATCTATGAATATTGTAAATGCACAAACAGTAATTTCTCCGCATTGCAAGGTGCAATTCTGAAATTTTTTGCTTTTTCCTGCTCCTCTTAGCATGATAAAGAAGATTCAAAGAGAGTGAGATGCCAGCTCCTTTCATTCAGTCAGTAGCTTCAATCATTTCTGGTATATAAACAGATGTTTTTCAATGGCAAAAATCAATGAATATTGTAAATGCACAAACAGTAATTTCTCCGCATTGCAAGGTGCAATTCTGAAATTTTTTGCTTTTTCCTGCTCCTCTTAGCATGATAAAGAAGATTCAAAGAGAGTGAGATGCCAGCTCCTTTCATTCAGTCAGTAGCTTCAATCATTTCTGGACGTTTTTCAATGGCAAAAATCAATGAATATTGTAAATGCACAAACAGTAATTTCTCCGCATTGCAAGGTGCAATTCTGAAATTTTTTGCTTTTTTCCTGCTCCTCTTAGCATGATAAAGAAGATTCAAAGAGAGTGAGATGCCAGCTCCTTTCATTCAGTCAGTAGCTTCAATCATTTCTGGTATATGAATAACATGATGTTTTTCAATGGCAAAAATCAATGAATATTGTAAATGCACAAACAGTAATTTCTCCGCATTGCAAGGTGCAATTCTGAAATTTTTTGCTTTTTCCTGCTCCTCTTAGCATGATAAAGCAAGATTCAAAGAGAGTGAGATGCCAGCTCCTTTCATTCAGTCAGTAGCTTCAATCATTTCTGGTATAAGTAAAACATGATGTTTTTCAATGGCAAAAATCAATGAATATTGTAAATGCACAAACAGTAATTTCTCCGCATTGCAAGGTGCAATTCTGAAATTTTTTGCTTTTTCCTGCTCCTCTTAGCATGATAAAGAAGATTCAAAGAGAGTGAGATGCCAGCTCCTTTCATTCAGTCAGTAGCTTCAATCATTTCTGGTATAGAATAACATGATGTTTTTCAATGGCAAAAATCAATGAATATTGTAAATGCACAAACAGTAATTTCTCCGCATTGCAAGGTGCAATTCTGAAATTTTTTGCTTTTTCCTGCTCCTCTTAGCATGATAAACAAGATTCAAAGAGAGTGAGATGCCAGCTCCTTTCATTCAGTCAGTAGCTTCAATCATTTCTGGACGTTTTTCAATGGCAAAAATCAATGAATATTGTAAATGCACAAACAGTAATTTCTCCGCATTGCAAGGTGCAATTCTGAAATTTTTTGCTTTTTCCTGCTCCTCTTAGCATGATAAAGAAGATTCAAAGAGAGTGAGATGCCAGCTCCTTTCATTCAGTCAGTAGCTTCAAATCATTTCTGGTATATGAATAACATGATGTTTTTTCAATGGCAAAAATCAATGAATATTGTAAATGCACAAACAGTAATTTCTCCGCATTGCAAGGTGCAATTCTGAAATTTTTTGCTTTTTCCTGCTCCTCTTAGCATGATAAAGAAGATTCAAAGAGAGTGAGATGGTAGCTTCAGTAAATGAATATTGTATTTTTTCCTGCTCCTCTTAGCATGATAAACAAGATTCAAAGAGTTTTTCAATGGCAAAAATCATCCTGCTCCTCTTAGCATGATAAAGAAGATTCAAAGAGAGTGAGATGCCAGCTCCTTTCATTCAGTCAGTAGCTTCAAACATTTCTGGTATATGAATAACATGATGTTTTTCAATGGCAAAAATCATTTCTCCGCATTGCAAGTGCAACTGTACGTCAGTAGCTTCAATCATTTCTGGTATATGAATAACATGAGTTTTTCAATGCAAAAAATATTTCTGATGCCAGCTCCTTTCATTCAGTCAGTAGCTTCAATCATTTCTGGACGTTTTTCAATGGCAAAAATCAATGAATATTGTAAATGCACAAACAGTAATTTCTCCGCATTGCAAGGTGCAATTCTGAAATTTTTTGCTTTTTCCTGCTCCTCTTAGCATGATAAAGAAGATTCAAAGAGAGTGAGATGCCAGCTCCTTTCATTCAGTCAGTAGCTTCAATCATTTCTGGACGTTTTTTCAATGGCAAAAATCAATGAATATTGTAAATGCACAAACAGTAATTTCTCCGCATTGCAAGGTGCAATTCTGAAATTTTTTGCTTTTTCCTGCTCCTCTTAGCATGATAAAGAAGATTCAAAGAGAGTGAGATGCCAGCTCCTTTCATTCAGTCAGTAGCTTCAAACATTTCTGGTATATGAATAACATGATGTTTTTCAATGGCAAAAATCAATGAATATTGTAAATGCACAAACAGTAATTTCTCCGCATTGCAAGGTGCAATTCTGAAATTTTTTTGCTTTTCCTGCTCCTCTTAGCATGATAAAGAAGATTCAAAGAGAGTGAGATGCCAGCTCTTTCATTCAGTCAGTAGCTTCAATCATTTCTGGTATATGAATACATGATGTTTTTCAATGGCAAAAATCTATGATATGTAAATGCACAAACAGTAATTTCTCCGCATTGCAAGGTGCAATTCTGAAATTTTTTGCTTTTTCCTGCTCCTCTTAGCATGATAAAGAAGATTCAAAGAGAGTGAGATGCCAGCTCCTTTCATTCAGTCAGTAGCTTCAATCATTTCTGGAACGTTTTTCAATGGCAAAAATCAATGAATATTGTAAATGCACAAACAGTAATTTCTCCGCATTGCAGGTGCAATTCTGAAATTTTTTGCTTTTTCCTGCTCCTCTTAGCTGATAAAACAAGATTCAAAGAGAGTGAGATGCCAGCTCCTTTCATTCAGTCAGTAGCTTCAATCATTTCTGGACGTTTTTCAATGGCAAAAATCAATGAATATTGTAAATGCACAAACAGTAATTTCTCCGCATTGCAAGGTGCAATTCTGAAATTTTTTGCTTTTTCCTGCTCCTCTTAGCATGATAAAGAAGATTCAAAGAGAGTGAGATGCCAGCTCCTTTCATTCAGTCAGTAGCTTCAAACATTTCTGGTATATGAATAACATGATGTTTTTCAATGGCAAAAATCAATGAATATTGTAAATGCACAAACAGTAATTTCTCCGCATTGCAAGGTGCAATT
>NW_027370519.1:0-35469 GCF_046119375.1 Phyllobates terribilis | reverse complement strand
TTAAACACCGTTTGCGAAACTTACTTTCTCCGCTTGGTGTTAAGCGCGACTGTGACCAGTCAAGCGCATCTCTAAGTGACTTAAGCGCATCCTTACAAATATGGCAATGACCTGGAAGGCTTAAAAAACACTAAGAGATTAAACATATTAGTTTGTTATCATCAAAACAAAGAGAAATAGATTAAGCTTTAACAAGATGATTAAAGCTCAACTAACAATCATAGTTCAAATATTGGGGAATACTAATTACCATTGTTAGATTCTAGCTAAGTTTAAATGCATTACTTTGAAGTTGTGTTTGGAGTCGGAATCTACGCCAGTTTTTGTTTGATGCTAGGTACCAAAAGCCTGAAGTTGATCGTTGACCACTTGGATCGTACCTCTAAGCACTCCATGAGTCATCTATAGTTTTCTCGAGGACGAGCAATAGTTCAAGTGTGGGGATAAGATCAGCGGCCTCTCGTATATCGTAAGGAGTGAGAATTAACATCAACTAAGGGCATAATAGGCCACAATCGAAGCATAATGCCGTAGTATAGAATTCGTGAGAGCAAAGAGTACAATCAAGAGGATTAAGAGCATAAGGGAGAAGACGCGGGAGCTAAGGAGCAAACACAAATGAAGAAGGAGGCAAAGAAGGCTATTTACCCCGGGTGCGCTCGCACCAGCTCGCGCAACGAGTTGGGACAGATTCTACAGCGACGCGATCACGCCAGGCAAGACGGGGTCAAGCCTATGCTTCTGTGGGAGACGCAATTGCGTCATCATAAGACGCGATCGTGCCCCTTCCGCTGATGCGCCGCGAGAAATCCCTCATCCGATTGATTAACTGGGTTTTAACCTAGGATTTAAGTGTAATTCAGGCTGGGCTTCTTCTAAACACATTTAGGGTTGTCATTTAGGGTTAGCTACTCATTTCATTATAAATAGGGAGAGCTTTTTCCTCTCCTTAGACCCGTCATTATTAATTTCAGAACTCATTAGGGTTTTATCAATGAGACAGGAGTAATCTCCTTTAACTATTTGTGGTTGGTTCGCGCCTGTGGGTTAATTAAATGAGAGGTTTGTTACCTTTTGTTATTCATATATTATGTCTATATTGCTTTAATATCTTCTGTTTATTGGTAATTGAATTGAATGAAATTCATAGATTGATCATCTATGTTGTTAGTTCGATTTAATATTGCTAGGGATTGGTTTATCCGAGTTGGAAAACCCTTCCTGCTTAGTAGTATGAATCTCTACTTGGAGTAGTTAGACTCGTAGGATATGATGATTATTGAGGTGTTGGTTCCAAGGGCAGTGCACCTTCCTATTTATCCATGATCTTAATATTGTCTATGATCTAGTCTTGATAGTTGCAAAGCTAGATTTGTAGACAAGACATTGTTAGGGCTAGTTGACCTAATCAACGACATTAGTACATGGTTTAGGGAAATTAGAAGACATAAATGTGTTAGAATAGAGATTAGAACCCGAATTGAAGAACCTAGGATCATTGAATTAGAGTAGAAGGTTACAACTAACCATACAAAGTGTTTTCCCAATAAATACAACAACAAATTCAGTTTGACAAATCCCACAAGGAATTACTGTTCAGTTGTTAGTCTTTTAATACTTGAAAAAGTGAATAGTCTAGGTTCCTTGTGGATTCGACCGCGACTTACCACTCTACTTTTGTGGAGGAGTATGAAGGATTTATTTGACCATGATCACCCGACGACACGGTCCTGTCAACTACGTATCAAGAGAGTTATGCATGACTATTCTCTTTGCATTTTTGTTCAATCCCTGAAATCTCTAGATTAGCTTGGTTGTAAGACTTTTACCTTTTTTCTATGTCATAATTTGAGTTGTTTCATCTCTATTGCATTAATTATTTATTGAATTAGATTTGTCTGTATTGATTGGCCTCCTAGGTAGATTAGTTTGATTCATACTACTAGGTCTGACTTGTCCGAGTTGGAGAGTCTTATCATTAGGTGACAAATATCAAAGTAATTGCATGATCAAATTGAACTTGTGATTGTAGAGAGAGTTGATTGCATGTTAAATATCGACCTTGCGTCAATGGTACTGCATGCACCTATCTATTCATGAGTTCGTTGCTGCTAGGTTATTAAATCTTGATAGTTTTAGGATTGTAACTTAGTATAGGCTATTAGAACTAATTGGACTAATATCTATATACGATAAGGGATTAGGAAAACCATATGAATGGTTGAACATAGGATTATTAGTTGTGAATGATCAGCCTACCAATATGTTGTGTGGATGTCTATTGAATAAAGTGTGTTTCCCTGTTATTATTTGCTTGAATTCATTGGTTAGATTAGTTCTTACAAAACCCACCATTAGTTACAATATCCGTTAATCATATTAACTAAGTAAGAACTGAATACATGACTCCTAGTGGGATCGACCCTTCCTTACCACTCTACTAACTAGCATAGTTGGACAGGTAATTTATATTTGATTGAACATAACGACACACATTTTGTGGCTCGTCAAATTTGTTGCCGTTGTCGGGGAGTCAAATTTATTTTCATTTGTTTTTAATCTGATTGACTTTGGTGCTGACCTACACTGGTTAGCACCCGTACTACTAACACTTTTTTCTTTAATCAACTCGAGAAGACGACAACTACTCGAGGACGAAGAATTGCAAACCAACAGAATAATGGTGGAGGCTAGACGTTGATGGATAGTGTAAATTTCAACCCGGCACATCAACAATAGACAACGATTCTACCACCTATTTCTGGTAAGGCGACATTTGAATTGAAGCCTGCACTAATAAGGTTGCTTCCCATTTTCCATGGTCTACCCGAAGAGGATCCGATAATGCATCTCAAATAGTTCCATGAAGTCTGCACGAATACAAAACAATCAAATGTTACTGAAGAGAAGATCAATATGAGAGCATTTAGATTTACACCTAGATAGAATGCACGGCCTGGTATTACTATTTACCTGAGAGGTCAATATACGGCTTGGAGAAGTTTCACAGCGAGTTCCTAAATAAGTACTTCCCATCTATGAAAGTTATCGGTAGTGAAACAAGACGAAGAATCTCTTTACGATTACTTGGGGTGTTTTGATTGGTTTTATCAAGATGCCCCTCCAATGGATTTGTTTAAGGTGATTTGGCAATTTTCGTAATTCAAGGTCTCCTAAATTCAGAAAGAAGAATGGTTTATGGTGCTTGTGGTGCGAGCATTCTAAATATGACTCCTAAGGATACCTTGGAGAGGCTTCGACAAAAGTACCAGGAGCTGTTTTACAACCCAGCCCGAGAGAGCAAGGAGCATCGCATAGTAAGAGGATTCAGGTCTTGTGAATGAGGTGGCTAGAGCGCCAAAGACGCTTGCCCATCTTGTGCCGACAATCAAGCAACAGTCAACAAATACATTTGCGGAAGTTAACACCGTGTGTGAATATCTACCTCTACATTATTGGAAAAGTCAACAATGATGCGATTACATTATGAGTTATAGGGACCCACCTGAGAAACCACAAAGGTGGAGGCCTCGTGAATCATGAATTAGTACAGAACCATCTGCTATGGATTCGATATCCGTGTTGACCGAGAACGTTAGTAAACTTACCCAGATGGTAACTACCCTAACATAGATGGTGACTGCCCTGAAAGGGTCCGATTCATGACCATCTAACGCAAAGGTGAACCCAAACATTAGAAATGTTATTGTTGCGGTTCTAAGAAGTGGGAAAAATTTGGACGGAGCGCCTTTTACTGAAGAGAAGGACGTAGTTGCTGAACCAGATACGCGATCGCGCCCTTAAACACGTGCCTGCGCAACCAACTCTATGGAGTGGCACGACCGCGCCCATGATCCGCATGACCCTGTCGAGGTGGTGATTTCTTTGGAAAGCAATGCGCGACCCTTCCATGAACCGCGCATGCGCGGAAAGGAGTCTGAGGACATGCGCAAGCGCGTCCCTACAATGCGCGATCGAGCCTCTGATATCACCGAGAAAGAAATTGCAGATAAAAGTGATCAAGTTTCATCACTTGATAACGAAGAGGAATTAGAAGATCCAAAGTGTGATTTCATGTTAGGAAAGAGAAATTATGTGTGCCCAAACTTCCCATCACTTGTATCTCAGAAACCCCCAGCACCTTTTCATCAAGTGCTAAGAGACCCGAGGAGTCCATAGAATGACAATGAACTATTCGAGACCTTCAACAACTGCGAGGTATATATCCCTTGCTTAAACTAATAAAAAGCATCCCTTGGTATGCTAAGTTTGTTAGTTGAGCTTTAATCATCTTGTTAAAGCTTAATCTTATTTCTCTTTGTTTTGATGATAACAAACTAAAATGTTTAATCGCTTAGTGTTTTTAAGCCTTCCAGGTCATTGCCATATTTGTAAGGATGCGCGTAAGTCACTTAGAGATGCGCTTGACTGGTCACAGTCGCGCTTAACACCAAGCGGAGAAAGTAAGTTTCACAAACGGTGTTTAATAAATCCTTTCAAGACCAAGAAGTAAGAGGTGATCGAGCTTCGAGGGCGTAGAGACGCGCTTGAATGAAGTTGAAGAAAGTTGACCACGAGGTTCCACTGAAGCTTAGGGTGCGCTAGAGCGCAGAAGAACAAATCTACACGCTTCGAATGCTGGTAAAGCGGGAGAGTGCAAGTTGCGTGCACAGGAAGGTGCGAGAAGAACTTCACACTCTTTGGGACGCCACTCCAGGGATCACCAGCGTGGAAAGAGTTTGTTAGAGCTTGAAGCACACGGATTGCTTATGTGGCGTGGATCAACACATGCAGAACAAAACCAAATCACTCCAAGCCGTTGATTAATTCTGTGAAGTGATCATGGCACACGGATTGATGAGGTGGCATTGTGCTTAGTCTTTGTTTGTTACACAATTGAGTTATAGGTTTAGCTTAAGGATTGTGTATAAATAGAGTACTATTACATACACTCTAGGTATTGCAAACGTAGAGAATATAGGAAGCTAGAGAGAGCTTATGAGATATTTCGTTTGTAATCAGAGAGTGTTGAGAGTGCCTTCTTGTTCTTCAGAGCTGAACTCAGAGTATTTTAGAGAGAGTGCTTACGAGTGAGCTTCAAGTGTTGAAGCGAGAGATTGTAATCACTTCTTAATCAATACAAGTGTAGTGGTGAGTTTTATCCCGAGTCAGCTAGTTACTTAGGGTTCTCACCGTTTGGAAATCCTTGTGTGTGCAAATATAGGTGCGATTTAACAACTTAAAGCGCGCTTTATTGTCTGTCTAACCTCTTCCGCACTTAAGGACTTTAGTAAATTAATTACTAATAGTTCATCATAGGTTAAGCGCAAGCCAAGCATTCAAAGCGCAATTGAATCCATGTTAAGCGCAACTAAGGCTTAATGAACCTTAGTGACAGAGAACAATAGCTGATCAAACCACGTGTTTTCTACAATTGGTATCAGAGCTCCAGGTTAGATATTTGCACTAATCCTTTTACAGGTTCAAAAGGATTTCAAGTCTAGAACAATGGCCAGTTTCAACCTCGGTATTTCTCTCGCCAAGCCCCATGTCCTTGTTGAAGGCGAACTCGAATGGTGGCTCACTATGACGAAGAACTACATCCAGCAGACGGACTACCAGTGCTGGAAGATTATTGAAAAGGGTGATGAGAAGATCTCCGAAACGGATGACTAAAAATGGGAAGCAAAAGAGTACCAACTTATGGAGAAGAATGCTAAAGCACGACAACTCATTCTTAATGCTCTTTCAAGGAAAGATATAGACAAGGTAATGTCCCTCCCCACTGCCCAAGCCATGTGGAAAGCCATTATAAACATGCACTCAGGTAGTGATGATATGAAGGACAACCGTATCTTTGAGCTTAATCGCGAATTTTGCTCCATTCGAATGGGGGAAAATGAGCTCGTCTCTGATTATCATTCTCGGTGTCAAATCCTGTATGACAAGATGCTTTCTGCTGGAATGGAGAAGAAAGCTTGGGAGTATTCTATGGTGTTCATTCATGGAGTGAACTCAAAGTATACAACCCTCAAGCAAATTCTTCTTCAGTCCAAGGAAACTCGAGAATTGCCTATCTCTGTTCTTGCAGGGAAATTTAAAGTGCAGGAAATCAAGAACAATGAGGAAAAGCAATCAGAACGAGAGAACAAAGGAATGGCGCTCAAGTTATCTCGTGTTCTCCAAAATCTTGAAAATGATGATGAAGGAGAAGAAGACGATGATAGGGACGTTGCTATGATGACCAAGCTTGTGAAAAAAGTTTTTCAAGAAACAAGCGGTCATAAGCGCGACTCTACCTATAAGCAGCGCGACCTCAAGGATTTTACTTGTTTCAACTGCAATGAGAAAGGTCACCTTGCAAAAGCGTGTCCTCATCCAAAAGTAAATCAAGGATCAAGCTCAAAACAGCCCCCGAAACAAGCGTTCGTCACACTTTGGGGAGAATCTGATGATGATTCGGACGATGGAGCGCAACCTGACTTGTGCTTAATGGCTCGCGCCGCATCTGACTCAGACTCTGGCTCTGAGATTGAGGTAAATGATCTGAACCTTGACATTCTTCCCAAGCGCAATCTTGTCCTCCTTCTAAAAGAGCTTATGGTTCAACATAAGTCTCTAGCAACTGATGCTAGAGCACGGCTTGTTGAACTAGATAATGCTAAGGAAGAACTAGTTGAGCTTTCTAAACATTTACATGACAAAACCACACTCCTCTCTAAATCTTGTGAACTTTGTCATGGTAAAGGGTTGGAAAGTAACTCTGTCTCAACCAAAGATGTTAATCTTGATCAGATCATATCAAAGCTTGATGTTCTTACAAAGTTAGTGGAAACAAAGTTTGTCCCTCAAACAGGCTTTGTTAAAGCTAGACCTGGATTGGGTTATGACCCCCAGGAATCTTCCTCTTCCTCCATTCCTCCTCAAGCAAGTGAAATATCTTCTAAGATCAAATCACTTGAACAAGACCTAACTGCCTACAAGAGTGAAAACTCTCATTTAAAGAGCAGGATTAAGGTACTTGAGGAACAACCTTCAGAAACCAAAGGGTGGTTTCGTGGGGGAAAAGCGCATCATTTGTATAAGAAACAAGCGCTTACCCCAACTCAGCCTCCCGTCTTGCAAAAGAAAGAACTATTTAGACCGGGAAAGGGCAAGTATGGTTATGTGAGAGGTAACCATTACTGTACCTTTTATGGTCAAAATGGACATGACAAGTGTGAGTGCAAAGACTTGAAGGTTCTTAAGAGTAAGCCTTATAAGCCAATGGCTAACAATAAGGGCAAGCGTACACGTATTCAACAGTCCTCTGTTGAGCACTGTTGCGCTTCTGGACACAGAGGTGCGCTTCGTCCAGCGCGACCTCACATTGTGTTAGATCTGAACGATCCTAGCTATTATGAGCTAGTCCAAAAAACTAGCTCAGAAATAGCTATGTCTAATGCTCCCACAAAGCGCAAGCTTCGATGGGAGATCAAAGCTTGATCTCTATTGTTGCAGGTTGGGATGAAATGTAGGTGGTATATCGACAGCGGTTGCTCGTGCCATATGATGGGTGATCCACAGTTACTACTTTCATTCCAAGCTAAGGAAGGAGGCATCGTCTCCTTCGGTGACAAAAAGAAAGGGAAGATCATTTCTAAGGGACAAGCGCATCTCAACAAAGCTATTCAGATAGGAGATGTAAACTTAGTAGAAAACCTTCGGTTCAATCTACTGAGTGTAGCACAACTATGCGACCAAGGAGGTAATAAGGTATGGTTTAGAACAACTGAGTGTGCAGTAGTCAGTCCTGAACAAGAGGCGCTTCTTAAGGGTAAGCGCATAGACAACACTTACCTCTTCGACCACTCCTTCTCTCCTAAGCGCAACCTTTGTCTAGCTACACTCACTGAAATGACAAATCTTTGGCACAAGAAAATGGGACACACAAGTCTACATCTACTCAACAAGCTTCAGTCCAAAGATCTTGTTCGTGGTCTTCCTCGCATCAAGGTAGAATCCATGACTTCGTGCTCAGACTGCTCAAAAGCTAAAGCGACTCGTAGCTCCTTTCCCTCTATCAAGGTAGTGCAGACTAAATCTCCCCTTGAGCTTCTCCACATGGACTTATGTGGACCACTACGAACGCATAGTAAAGGAGGTAATCGCTATATTTTTGTAATAGTTGATGATTTATTCTCGCTATACCTGGACTCTTTTCTTGAAATACAAGAGCGAAACCTTTGCAAAGTTTCAAGCTCTTGCGCTTTTACTGGAAAAGAAGCTAGGGCTCCCCATTTGTTCAATTCGTTCTGACAATGGAACTGAATTCAAGAATGGTGAGTTCCTATCATTTTGTGAGTATAGGGGTATAGATCATAATTTCTCTACTCCTAGAACCCCTGAGCAAAATGGTGTGGTTGAGCGCAAGAATAGGACACTCCAAGAGATGGCACGTACAATGCTACTCTCTAGTGGTGTCGCTTCACACTATTGGGCCCAAGCTGTGAGCACTGCATGTTATATAACTAACCAGGCCTTCTTAAGGCCTATTCTTGAGAAAACTCCCTATGAACTACTAAAAGGTCGTACACCAAATATCTTTCACCTAAGGGTGTTTGGTTGCAAGTGTTACATCCATAACAATGGGAGAGATCTTTTGGGTAAATTTGATGCTAGGAATGACGAGGCTATCTTCCTTGGATATGCACCTACTAGTCACGGATATAGAGTACTCAATCTGAGAACTCAGAGGGAAGAAGATAGCATCCATGTGAAATTCAATGAAGGAGAGATTGAAAGTGTTCCAGAAATCAACGATGATCCATTTTCCAGTCATGATCTACTTTCAGCTTCTCTTCCCAGTCCTCAAGCGCAACCTTCTATCCCTTCTTCAGGTATGGAAAGTGACGATGATGATAGTGGAAGATGCGCTTCTCAGCCCTTGGCCACAGAAGCCTGCATTCCCAGTGAAGAAGCAACTCCAGAGGACAACACTCAGAATTAAGATCATGAAAGTGGCCCATCCATTGACGTTCTTGATCCCCCTTCACCTCTTTCTCCAGGTCAGGTAACTCCCTCTCTTACTTCTTCTACCCCTTCTAGCTCTCAAGCGGGACCTAGCAATGGTGAAGCGCAACCTGGAAGTCCTCAAGCGGGACCAAGTGGCCTTTCTGGTGGTAGTGAAAGCTTGTCCAAAACAACAACGATGAAGCTACCAGACAATACAGAGGTCACCGTGCGTGATTATCAACAGATTAACTCTCATCCAGTTTCTGCGATCATATCTCAGTATGAAAAAGGTACTCAGACTCGCTCTAACATTCGTAACATGCTTGCTTGTAGTGCTTTTGTTTCTTTACAGGAACCCAAGTCCATACAAGTTGCGCTTCAAGATCCAGATTGGATAATAGCCATGCAAGAAGAGTTAGAGGAGTTCAAGCGCAACCAAGTTTGGCGTCTAGTACCCCGGCCAGGTGATAGAAGCATTATTGGTACGCGCTGGGTATATAGAAACAAGCTGGATGACAGTGGAGTGGTGGTACGAAACAAAGCGCGACTTGTTGCACAAGGATACAATCAACAAGAGGGCATTGACTATGATGAAACGTACACACCAGTAGCTCGTCTAGAGGCAATTCGACTGTTGATAGCTTACGCAGCACACAAAGGATTCAAGCTATTTCAAATGGATGTGAAGACAGCCTTCCTCAATGGTAAGCTTAATGAGGAGGTCTATGTCAAGCAACCACCAGGATTTGAAGATCCAGCTTATCCAGACCACGTGTACTTTCTTGAAAAAGCACTATATGGACTAAAGCAAGCCCCTCGCGCTTGGTATGACTGTCTATCTAAGTACTTGTTGGCAAATGACTACAAGAGAGGTTTGGTGGACAAAACCCTCTTCATAAGGGAAGTAAAAGGTGATATTCTCATTGTTCAAATTTATGTTGATGAAATTATATTTGGTTCTACTAACTTGCAGCTTGTAGAAGACTTTAAGAACACCATGTGCCTCAAGTTCAGCATGAGCATGATTGGTGAGCTCAAGTATTTTCTAGGGCTTCAAGTCAACCAAATGGATGAAGGCATTGAGATTCACGAGCAGAAATAAATCAAAGAGTTGCTTAAGAAGTATCAAATGGAGAACTCCAAACCTTGTCCTACTCCTCTCTCAACTACTACAAAACTGGACAAAGATCTAATGGTTGAGAAGGTAGATGAAACCATGTATCGAGGTATGATAGGTTCTCTAATGTATTTAACTGCTTCACGTCCCGACATCGTTTTTGCCGTTAGTGTATGCGCTCGATCACAGTCAGACCCTCGCGCTTCTCACCTTGCTCATGTAAAGCGCATCTTCAGGTATTTAAAAGGATCTGACGATCTTTGCCTTTGGTACTCCAAAGGGGGCGGTCTTTCTCTTGTTGGCTATACCGATGTAGATTATGCGGGTTACTTGGCTGATAGAAAGAGCACTAGTGGTATGGCACAGTTCCTTGGCCCCTGCTTAGTCTCCTGGGGATCCAAGAAACAAAACTGCACAGCGCTTTCAACGACTGAGGCCGAATACATAGCTGCAGCGCAATGTTGCGCTCAAGTGTTGTGGATAAAGCAACAGCTCGTTGACTATGGTATTACTCTTGATACTATATCTATATTTTGTGATAATACTAGCGCTATATGTGTTTCGAAGAATCCTGTCCATCATACACGAATGAAGCACATTGACGTAAGACATCACTTTCTACGAGACCATGTGGAGCGCAAGCATATTGAGCTTATTCACGTATCTTCAGAAGGGCAATTGGCAGATATCTTCACTAAGGCGCTTAATCGTCAGGTATTCCAAAACCTCAGGGTTCAGCTTGGCCTTATTCGACTCCATTAGCTTCGAGGCAATGGCACTGTAAGTATTCCTCTATTTGACTAGAACTAGCGAGCTTAGTATCAAGGTACGAACTATGGTCGCTTGCGCTTGATAGCTTTGAGTCTTCATGCTTTTATTTGATCATTGAAATGAATTAGTATTGAACTTGTCTGACTTGTTTGGCTCGATTTGATATAATCCTAGTCAATGCATGCTCTTCTTTGCCAAAAACGTGACAATGGGGATCGTCTTCTACCCATATTACATGCCTAAGAAATGATCCATTGCATAGGTGTCCCTAGCCTGACTAGATGTAACGCTTCTCTCGTCCTTTATTGAGCTCTACATTAGAGAAGTATTCATTTGGTGACATAAAGCCTAAATTACCATGCTACATGTATATGCACATACGTCCACATCAACTTGAGTGATTGAATGCTCTAATGTCCCTTATATGAAATGTGCATCTTCCTATTCATGAATTTCTTTGCATTGTAGTTTGAAAATTGAACTAGACATCACACTCTTACGTCTACTTATCTCAATCAGTGTTATGCTTCTTTGGTTTTAGCGTTCAGAGGTGATTCGGCATGCGCTTTAGTGTTCAGCGCATATAAGCATTACAGTGCCTCGCGCTTTGCAGCGCATCAGGGTGGAATTCCTTCCTGGTTGGGTTTGCTTAACGATGAAGAAATACTTTTTAAGCAATTAAAGCGTGCCGCTCAAGAGATGTAACGGCCACTTTGCAGTGTAACGGTTAGATTTCTAGCCGTTGGAGGCTATGCGCAGGCCTAGCGCATTTTCGGGAGTTTTTATTGGACCATTGATGGTGCAACGGCTCTATCTTTTGATTGGTCTGTTGAAGCGGCTCCAGAGTTGTTGAAAGAGCTATATATATGGGGTATTTGTCTTCCAATCCTACCTTACCATCTTTTATCTCCTACCTATACTCTCTTCTTCTACTCTCTTTCTCCATTTTTACTTACACTCGTCATCATGGACAAAGTCTTAAGCGCACTTCCAGACCTTGACCCTGAAACCCTCGCAAAGATCCAGTCCATCGTCCAAGCCTCATCCTCCACTCAGCCTGTGTCACACCATACCCCAGTTTTTCATGAGGTAACATCCCCTTCCACTAAAGCGGCCTCTCAACAACCACCACCTACTACGTCCCCTGCTCATAAATCACCATCTCCTCCCATAGATCTAACCGACACCGATGACCCATCTCCTCCCTCAAAAAGCCCCTCAAAACCCAAATTCTCACATGATCCTCCTGTAGATTTGGAGTTACTTGCCTCAGATCTAGAACTCGCTGGATAAGATCCGGTTAAAGAGCTTGGAAGAATTCAGGCTGAGACCTCTCATACCACACCGGCTAAAGGTAAAGGGCCTCTCACCATAGATACTCCTTCTCGCCCTGGTTCTAAGATCAGGCCTCCAACGCACTCTCTCTAGTCCCCTAAGGAGCTATTAGCCAGTATTCCCTCTGACTCTGCTGCTGATGAAGAGTTCCAACTTCTTCCCCGAACAAGCGCTCAGTCTCCTCTCCCTCTCCAGTCTCAGAAGCCGGATAGACAGAGTGATGCGCTTCGCAGGAAAGGTAAAAAGTGCAAGGCAGTCACTCCTCCACCAGCTGTTTCCGAGGATGTTGAATCCTCTGATGGTTCTGAGCACGAGTCTCCTACACCTGAGCCGAAACCAGTTGGCGCTTCGACAAGATCTAAGCGCACAAAGGTAACTGGCTTAACTGACTTTCCTCCAGTTCCTCAGGGTGTGCAGAAGCGCTCCTTTCTGTTTCCGGAGATAGTGACTCCAGATTTGCTCACCGACCTCAACGACTCCTCTCATGCTGCCCGCTTTGCCACGTGGCTCAGTTTTCAAGGGTGGGATACGCTCGAAACGGAACCAGCGCGCTGCAACAACGCGATGGTGTATCAATTTTATGCCGCTCTGGAGTATCCACAGCCCAACCCTGAATACAGCTCGGTGACCTTCACCTGGAAAGGTAATGCAAAGGAGTGTTTTAGAGTCAAAGACTTGGCAAAGGCAATAGGGCTAACAGACCAGTCTAGCGGGTTTGGTCGGCTGTACAAAAAGAATTGGCCAGCTGGTGCAACTGCGCTCAAGAAGACCGTGTTTGGCCCCAATGTGCCAAAAGGTGCGCTGACAGTTGATCTGCTTCGTCCTTCCAAGTGCTTACTTCACCACTTCATCATCACCAACATCACGCCATTAGATTATGATCGTGATAAGGTGACCATTGTTGACTGTTGCATCATGGCTGCCGTCATCTCCAATCAGGTAGTCAACACTGCTCAGCTTATGATGAGCCACTTGGTGTTGTGTCGCGCTGCAACTTCTGGACCTCTGCCTTTTCTCCACCTCATATGCAAAATGCTTCGAGCGGATGGTTTGTATGACACTTCTCTCCCAGACTATGCTTGTTCTACCTTTCTTACCACATACGCTATAGTTGCCATCTTGTTGCCCAAGACTGAGGAGAAACCCCACTTTAGCTCGCGCTCCGAGCTGAGCCCTCGCGCTCGGGTCTCCTCCAGCTCCGCCGATTTGTCTGTTATTGTAGCTTCGATGGAAGCGCATCAGGAGCGGGTTGAAAAGCGTCTTGGTGAAATGGTGGAGATTTTGTCTTCAATGCTGAAGCTAGTTCAGGAGAGGTTTAACAAAGAACGGGGTGGTAGCCCTTGAGATGTTGTGATGGTTGCGCTTTTAAGCGCTTTTGTTGTTTCTCTTTTTTCTCTCTGCTCTGTTTATGTGATTTATGAATTCGCTTGTTAGGTTTCCAGCTCCTCTTGTGACAGTTTGTGCTGAATGATAATGAAGTATGCTTTCGATTTTTATATCTCTGAGAGCCTTACTAACCTGACTTTTCTTTACTTCAGTTGCTTAATGTTCTCTATTAAGCTTTGTTTGACGTCTTAGCTAGCAAGCGCACTCTACTATCTTTCATACTGTATGACTCTGCTTTGAATTTTTCGATGATGTCAAAAGGGGGAAAAACACAGGTAAATTCCTCTTTGATTAAGGGGGAAGTATGAGATCGTGCTTGAATTCAGAGGGAATTGAAAACTGGTATGGTTAAGTAAGTTAAGTACCTTGGTAAGATACTTTGATCCAATTCCGAATCTGAATACTTGATTAAATTGAAATTATTGCCTTCATTTTAGTCACTTAAGAAAGTATTCATGAGCTTAGGTGTTTACAGTTTGTCATCATCTAAAAGGGGGAAATTATTAGTTGAGCTTTAATCATCTTGTTAAAGCTTAATCTATTTCTCTTTGTTTTGATGATAACAAACTAAAATGTTTAATCACTTAGTGTTTTTAAGCCTTCCAGGTCATTGCCATATTTGTAAGGATGCGCTTAAGTCACTTAAAGATGCGCTTGACTGGTCACAGTCGGGCTTAACACCAAGCGGAGAAAGTAAGTTTCGCAAACGGTGTTTAATAAATCCATTCAAGACCAAGAAGTAAGAGTGATCGAGCTTCGAGGGCGTAGAGACGCGCTTGAATGAAGTTGAAGAAAGTTGACCACGAGGTTCCACTGAAGCTTAGGGTGCGCCAGAGCGCAGAAGAATAAATCTACACGCTTCGAAGGCTGGTAAAGCGGGAGAGTGCAAGTTGCGTGCACAGGAAGGTGCGAGAAGAACTTCACACTCTTTGGGACGCCACTCCAGGGATCGCCAGCGTGGCAAGAGTTTGTTAGAGCTTGAAGCACACGGATTGCTTATGTGGCGTGGATCAACACATGAAGAACAAAACCAAATCACTCCAAGCCGTTGATTAATTCTAGTGAAGTGATCAAGGCACACGGATTGATGAGGTGGCATTGTGCTTAGTCTTTGTTTGTTACACAATTGAGTTATAGGTTTAGCTTAAGGATTGTGTATAAATAGAGTACTATTACATTCACTCTAGGTATTGCAAACGTAGAGAATATAGGAAGCTAGAGAGAGCTTAAGAGATATTTCGTTTGTAATCCGTGAGTGTTGAGAGTGCCTTCTTGTTCTTCAGAGCTGAACTCAGAGTATTGTAGAGAGAGTGCTTACGAGTGAGCTTCAAGTGTTGAAGCGAGAGATTGTAATCACTTCTTAATCAATACAAGTGTAGTTGTGAGTTTTATCCCGAGTCATCTAGTGACTTAGGGTTCTCACCGTTTGGAAATCCTTGTGTGTGCAAATATAGGTGCGGTTTAACAACTTAAAGCGCGCTTTATTGTCTGTCTAACCTCTTCCGCACTTAAGGACTTTAGTAAATTAATTACTAATAGTTTTTTTTTTTTTGGTTTAAATGTAAATAATATAAATGGTAAGTCCCCAAAATGGGGAATTCAGATCACAGACAGTCCAAGAGCATACATGGAATAACACACAGGTTATCCATACTATGCTAGCAAATCAACCTCTAGTATCCAAGTGCTGAAACAACCATACGAATAGGAAACATGTCATAAAGAAGTCGAAAAACAAGATTGCTAATCTGCCTAACAATAATCTCATCTGGAATCCTGTTGCGCTCAAAAACAAGCGGATTCTGCGCCTGCCAAACCAGATAAACTGTCGCCGAGAGCGCAAAAGTACGAGCCCTAGCAAGAACCCCTCCACCATGTGCATGCGCGCGCAACCAGACCATAGTACTATCAATAGAAGTGCAAGAGTGCGGGATATGAAACCGGGAACATACTGCCTGCCAGACACTCAGAACAACCGGACACTCAAAGAAAAGGTGTGAATGAGACTCATCTGCCGCCTCACAAAGACGACAGCAAGGATCAACGTCAAGAAAGAACAATCTGTCATAGGTAGACAACCGTCCAAGCACAGCCAACCACAAAATAAAGGAATGCCGAGGCGTGCTATGCTTGGGCCAGACCTCCGCCTTCCAATATACACTTGGATTCCTATCGCGTAGCGCATCATACGCAACCGATACACGAAACCTGTCAGCAGTACACCAACTAGCAAGAATCTCATCGACCTCCAACTCTCTATCAGCCATCTGAACCACTCTATCTCTAGCTGCCAGGATCCCCTTGATCAGTGAGGAATCACGCCGACGGGCTACCCAATTGATTGGGTTATCCACACGCTGGAATCTGTGGTGAATCCAACGAACCCAAAAACTCTCCCTCCCCGCAGAAATATGGTAATAGTGCTTCAGGAGGAAGCAACTGTTGCAAACAGCCAGATCCCGCAGGCCCAGTCCCCCCTCCTTCCGCGGACAACAGACACTACTCCAGCTCACTCGAGGCCAACGACATAGAAAATTCCTGCAAAGGGTGATCAAAGCAGAAATCACTCCTGCAGGCACATGCAGAATAGATAACAAGAAGCCCTCAACGCCCTGAATCACAGAAGCTAGGAGCTCACGACGAACAGCAAAGGACAAACTACTCCTCGCCCAAGCACTAAGATAACCACTGATCTTGTCTAGAAGTGGCTTATAGTCCATACCCCGAAGGTTGTGTGGACTGATCGGGATCCCAAGGTATCTAAACGGAAACGTACCCTCGTGAAACCCCGTAATAGCCCGTAAAGTACCTGCTTCAGCATCGGGTACAGAAGCCAAGAACATAGATGAATTTGCCGCACTGACCCGTAAGCCCGACATATCCCCAAACTTTCTAAGACAGTCACTAAGAATGGAGACAGAAGGAGCATCCCCTCGGCAAAACAGGACGACATCATCAGCATAAATCAAATGAGTGAGCTCAATACAAGAGCAGTGCTGATGGTAACCAAACTCTGGCACAACAGTATCCCTACGCACCAATCTACTGAACATCTCCATACACAACACAAATAACAGAGGAGAGAGAGGATCGCCCAGCCGTAAACCTCGCCGACCAGGGAAAAAACCATGAAGACCACGATTTACCTTGATCGAATAAGTAGCAGTAGTGACACACTCCATGATCCATGCACAGAACCGAGCAGGCAGACCCAGATGATGCAAAGTGAACCGAAGGAAGTCCCACGAAACCGTATCATAAGCCTTGGCAATGTCAACATTCAGGAAGCACCGTCTGGTATCCTTCGTGACTGAATATCGCCGCAGCAGTTCCTGGACAAGAAAGATGTTCTCACTCATCAACCGCCCCTCCACAAATGCGCTTTGGGCAGGGTCAACGAGTGTACCAAGAACTCTGGCAAGCCGGCCAGTCATGATCTTCGAGATCAGCTTGTAGACAACATTGCAGCATGCAATCGGTCGGTAGTGTTCAACTCTGCCAGGTGAATCCACCTTCGGCACCAGAGAAATGATAGTGTGATTGAGCTGTTTCAGAAGTCTCCCACTGACAAAGAACTCCTTCACAGCTGCACACACAGCAGGCCCAGTAATCTCCCACGAGGCCTTGAAGAACCTCGCATTGAACCCATCTGGCTCCGAGGCCTTATCATCACCAATAGACCAAAGCGCAGCTCTAATCTCATCAACTGATACCTCAACTCCCAGGGAGTCACTCTCTGCAACAGACAACCGAGGACCAAGAGCAAACACAGATGGAGCAGGCAGCTGGGCAGGCTCAGTAGTCCCAAACAACCCCTGATAGAAAGCAAGGAACTCAACTACAACAGCAGAAATAGAGGTAGTAGGCAAACCAGTCCTGTCAATCACTGTGGCAATATAGCTCTTGCGCGCATTAGCCTTCATTAGGCTATGAAAGTACCTCGTACACTGATCGCTCAAAAGAACATACCTGGCTTTCGCCTGCTGCACAAGAAAACTAGCTTCAGCAACAGAGAGTCGAGAAGCAACCGCACGTGCATCCGAAGCCGCCCGAATCTTTCCCGGAGCATCCGGATCCTGTCTGAGTTCTTCTAAAGCAACATCAAACGCAGAAGTAGCCGCAGCATCACGAGAGGAAATGTGACTAAACTCAGCCTTGTTCAGGTACTTCAGAGGATACTTCAAGCTCTTGAGGAGTTTGGCAAGTCTGAACTGGCATGTGCCCGGAGGAGGATGCACCCACACATTCGAAACAACCTCAAAAAACCGCGGATGATCAACCCACATGCTAAAGAACTTGAAGTACATACGCCCACAAAACTCAGGTCGCCTAAGCGTAACAACAGACGGCTTGTGATCCGAAAGGATACCAACCTCAGGGTAATCCACCCTAACATAATGCTCAGCAGCGAACCAACCAGGATGAACTAACACTCTGTCAAGCTTACTCCAGACAGTCCCATTGGTCCAGGTATAGAGTGAGGTGCTAGACGAGGGAGCATCAGTCAGCCCATGTTGTCTACATGCATCAATCATATCTCTGCACTCAGGCATACGCACAACCTCCCCGTGAAATCTCTCATTCGCGTTCATAACACAGTTGAAATCCCCCATGAGCAGCCAGGGAACATTATGTGCCGCAAACAGCTGATCAACATAACCCCAGAGTGGTCTCCTGGCAACAACAGAATGCAGACCATACACAAAACAGATACCATATCGAATACCAGTAGTCTTGCAGGAAACAAGACACCCAATATGCTGCGTAGACACAGTCAGAATCTCCAAATCAACAAAGGTAGGATCCCAGACAACAAGAATACGGCCACGTTGGTCTAGGTGGAAATTTGTAGTGAACTCCCAACCCGGAACCATGCGCCTAACAAGAGCAGTAATGTCACCTCTACCATACTTGGTCTAAAAAAGACCACATACCTTTCCAAAGAACTTGCTAATCACCTCCTTTACGCCATTTTGTTTCCGGGCTTGGCCAAGCCCTCGCACGTTCCAGGCTAAGGCATTCATTGGGAAACCTCTTTTCGGACGTTGCTAGGACGTCTTAGAATCCTCTTCCCATTGTCTGCAGCCGTAGTAGAAGCCATATTCACATCTAACAACCTCGACTCTCTCAAAGCCATGGATGCCACCTTCAGGGGGCTAGTAGGAGGTGAGATGTCCGCAGAGTGCTCAACTACCAAGTTCGTAGGTGTCGTTGTATCATCGACGGACTCAAGTCTACAACTCTCCTCCCCTGACACAAACGGTCCACACAGAACCTTAGCAGTCACATCCCCCACCCGAAGGTCTTCCCCAGGTGCCACCCCATCAACCGATACCTGAACATCAACAGCAGCTGTGGTCTCACCTTCACTAGAAGGTACCAAATCACCCTCAACCTGATTCGTATCCTGTGGCAGCTCAGACTGGACCACAGTACCCAAGCCCTCAACCTGAACCCCAGCTGGGTTACTAGAAGCTATCTCGGTCTGAACCCCAACCTGATACCTCTCATTCATAGCATCAACACTCTCAGAAGGACCAGTAGTCGTAGAAGGTAGAACCGGTGCCTGAGTATGAGTAGGAGGCCTTTGAACTGCCTTTGAGTCTTGTTCCTTTCGGTAACCCTGTGTACCACCATCAGCCCGCTTCTCTTTGAACTGACACACCTCATCTGAGTGACCAAAGTGAAAACAGCCCTTGCAGTACTTAGGCTCATTTTCGATCATAAAAGTAGCTTCAATGGACTCCCCGTCATCAAAGTCCAAAGTCACACCCCTAGAGATGGAAGCAGCAAAGTTTACTTCCACTAGAACACGACCATAAGAACCCCGCAACCTGCTATCCGTGACAGTATCAACAAACAAAGGCTTCCCCACATGCGAAGCAATCTGGCTAAGAATATCACTCGTCCAAAAGTTCTTTGGTAGCCCAAAGATTCGAACCCAGAGAGGAATGGTAGGAATATCACGTCGGTTAAACGTGAACTTATCCGGGATCATCTTTAAAATGATAGGCCTGCCAAACATGAAATATGGTCCCCCACGTAGTACCGTATCTCTATCCAACTCCGACTCGAACGAGAAAATCAACCAACCTTCCTCAACCTTGTACTTAGCCCTCACACCCCAGCTACGCATCAATTCAAGCAACATTTGATGACCAGGATTGTAACCAACATACTGACCAAGTAATGACCATCCTCATACTCTCTCGATAGGCAAACCATCAGAAACCCGAATAGCAACCCGATCCGAAGTAGGAGGAACAAACGAGAGCTTACCTCCTAAACCAGAATTCATGAAAATCTTCTTCGACTTTTGTTCCCATGCATTCGGGATTGAGCGTACAGGTGCAGTCAAGTTAGCACGCGTGGCATCACCTACAGCCCTACCCAATGGAGGCAAAGCAGATATAGTCTGAATACCCACTTCCGCATTTACACCAGCCGGAGGAGGAGTACTCGCCGCCAGAACAGACGACAAAGGCGGTATCGACAATCCCAGTAGTGCACCCACTGTCAACGCTCCAACAGAGTCAGTATTAGAATTACCTGGGCACGCAGTAGAAGCTCCACCAGAATCCAAACAATGAGCTTCTAGGCATGCAGTAGACGAAGAAGGCAATGTAGGATTAGGTAACTGAGGAAAATTAGTAGTATAATTCTCCTGTTCAGAGAGCTCATCAGAATTAATCATAGTAGAGAGGTCCGCCTCTACAACATCAACCGAGCTCCTTAGTTCCGAAAACGCCGCCACCACAGGTGATGAAACAGGCAACAAAAGCTTCAAAGGTGGCACCTTTGTCGACGGAGTAGCCTTATGACCCGACGTCGAGCCCGGAGAGAACAATCTCTGCCCCTTCCGCCTATTCTTGGCCATGTCACGTGGTATGAATACAATCAACACCGCCTCCACATACAAACCCTAAAACGACGTCAAAATTCCAATTTGCTAATGCCCGCCGGAAAGCCAAAATAGAGCAGACGGATCGTGCAGGAAAGCCAGACAACAAACACAGCACTGTCGGAGATCCAAAACAGAGCAGGCCGAGGGATCGAGAACGCCAGATATCGACCTACAACGACACCAGCATAATTCGCACAATTTGCAGAACACCGCCGGAAAACTAAAACAGGGCAGACCGAGCGTGCCGGAAAGCCAGATACGACCGCCGGAGGAAGAATGGGGTTCGAGAGGAGACACCCGACAGGAAGAACGGTGAACGCGTGGGGAGAGATTTCCGTCGGAGACCAGCCGGAGCAACAAGACGTTGTACGGCTGTAAGGCGGCTGCTATCGCCAAGAAGAGAGCGCGTTCGGTCCTAGAGTTTTTTACTAATAGTTCATCATAGGTTAAGCGCAAGCCAAGCATTCAAAGCGCAATTGAATCCTTGTTAAGCGCAACTAAGGCTTAATGAACCTTAGTGACAGAGAACAATAGCTGATCAAAACACGTGTTTTCTACAAAGTTATTGAAGGAGTTACGCACGGTGAAGAGGAACTAGAAAATAAGGGCGACATAAGATCACGGTAAGACAACAAGTAGGAGTTGTAGTTCCAAGGCGTATGCCCAATATGATACCATACTCTTTGTATAAGCTCCTTGTACTTTGACTCTTTCATGAAAAAGTTATAGTAATCTAACTAGCTCATAGGTCCACTGTTTACCCCAAAGGAGTAGTTGAAGACGTTTTAGTAATGGTTGATAAATTATTTTCCCTACTGATTTTTTCGTGTTAGATATGGAACATGATGAACAAGTGGCACACATGATTTTAGGTACACCTTTCAGGAGAACGACTAATACTAGGATCGATTTAGCAAGTCGGTCTCTAACACTAGAATTGGATGGGGAGGTTGTAAAGTGTGAAAATTTTGATTCCATGAAACATCCTATTGCGAATGTTGCTGCTATTTGCTCTATTGATATGCTTGACTCCATGGTGCAAGATTCCTTCAACCTATAAAGTGAAGACACATTGAAATCTATCATGGAAAACAATGTTGATACCTAAATTCAGAAAAACATAAGACCAGCACCCGATATGCATATGATGCTAGAGAATTTAAGTGCTACTATATATTTGGACAGTGCGCCCCAGTTGCTAACAATGGAGAGTGAAAAGCTTCTCCCAAAAAATAAGCTCAAACAACTATCAGGATACCTCAAATATACCTTCCTAGGCAAGGAGGATAGTCTCCCATTCATCATTTCTAGCAAGTTGTCAGAGAATAAAGGAGAAAAGTTGGTAAAAGCACTGAAGATAATGTTGGGGCCATGGGGTGGACAATCGCAGATATTAAGGGAATCAATTCTGGCACCTGTATGCGCAAAATTCTATTAGATGAAGGAGAAAATCCCTACAGATAGCCCCATCGAAGACTGAATCAACCAATGATGGAGGTGGTAAGAAAGAAAGTGTTGAAACTTCTTTAGCCTGGTATGATATTTCCAATCTCGGATAGCCAATGAATGAGTCCAATGCAGGTTGTCCCTACAAAGGGGGGGTATTATAGTTGTTGAGAACCAGCAAGGAGAAGTAGTTCCCATGAGAGTACAAATAGGTTGGCGAGTTTGTTGACAAGCGTTTTACCGGTCATTCGTCATGTCAATAATAAATCCAACTACTATCCACTAGTTAAGCGGTAAGTCGGAGTCGATTCCACAGGGAGCCACAACGATAGTTTCTTTCAAGAGTGTTACCAAAAGTAACAAAGGGGGTTTTTGTTTGTAAATTTGTGAAAGCAATAGTAACCAAAAATTGTTGGATTTTTGTAAACTTATAACAATGAAAAGCTCATTCTTTCAGTCTCAGCACATTATTCTTATGGAAAGTTGATCATCGAATTCTAATAAAGTTATGTTCTTTTAAATAAATAATCTTGTATTACTACTCTTTGTTCGTAAATAGCAACTAGTCCAAATAGTCCTAGAAACCCTTGTTGTATGCAATAACCAAAGAAATCCTAAGGTTCAACTACTCAACAGCATAAAGATCAAAGATAAGTAGGCCTATGCAATACCATTGGCAAATCGCCGATAATCAACACAGGTTTATAATCTCTACAAAAGAAGCACTCGCAAATAGTCTATGCTAATTCTGATTGCTACCTAAAAGACAAGACTTTTCAAATCGAATTATCAAGCCTAGCAGTATGAATGAATATAAATCTACCTAGTTTCAAACCTAGATAAAATCAATACGAATCAATGACAATAAGCACAAGAGAAAATAAAACAATGCTGAAATTATTATATTAGAACATAAACATAGAATCCTCACAAACAATTCCTAGAATAAAGGCCTCAACCTAAGAGTGAACTCGTAGGAACTTAGCCAGACATAGCCAAGAGAAAGTTATACATGATGATGGATAAACTAACCAAGATTGAAGGTAGAAGATAGTAGAAAGGTGGCAGCTTTCCTCTTGGTGGCTGAATTTCTAAGAACTTTAATGTACAGTGGAAAAAAATCTAATCTAACCTAAAAACTAGAGGTATATATAGTGTCCAACCTCTAGGGAATAAAATAATTAAGAATAAATGAATAAAATGGGAAAAACTAATAAAATCTGATAAATCCCGGGCTTAAATCTGCAATTTGGGCCGGGTCCGCCAAAAGTTGCGGTCGCTACCTTTAGGGTCGCGGTCGCTACTTTTCACCAATCACTCAGGAACGTCTCAAGTACCGATCGCTACTTCGGGGTCGCGATCGCTACATTATAGTCACGGCAGCTACTTCTTCATCGAGGGCAAATCTCGACCGAGACTCCAAAGTCTCGACCGAGAATTCTTCATCTTGGCTCGTCTTTGTCTTGAAACCTTCTCTCGGACTGGTCTTCGTCTTCTGCAAGCTTCCGAGGCAGCTCGGCTTCGCCTCTCAGCTCCTCCATGGGTGTTGGTGTGGTCGTCTTCTGTCTAGCTCCGTCCCAAATGCACTAAAGGTGAGTACAAATAGGATCTCCATAATACAATACCACATAATAACGTTTAAGAGCATCCCGCAAATCTATAAGTGAACAATCATACTAGATTCCGCGAATACCACTCAATATGCACCTAAACACCACTAATCCTAAGCTAATAGTCGCTAGTTCCACCATATAATAAGCTCCTATCAAACCTCCCCACACTTAAACCTTGCTCGTCCTCGAGTAAGCAAAATAAAGCTCACTCCTCCTAAAAAGCACAAAGGTCTACAGTAAGTGTAAGAAAGCTTGCTAGCGACTATACTCCAAACTCCAAAGTGTATATAAGGAACATACTCCGATCTATCTCCTTATGTCCGAGATATCCTACCCAAAACCCTCCTTATCTCTCCACCTTCATATGACACCACTCCATAGCAATAATAATAATCGAACAAAGTAATGTGCTTTTAAGAACAAGTGGAATCCTATTCTCCTCTAAGGGTAAGGCTACATAAATATGACTTAAATAAGAATAAAATCGAGTCTCCCACTCGCTTATACACTTCTTATTCCTCCTCTTCGAGTAATGTCCTAAACCACTAGATATAATGATAAATCCACAAATCACAACCACCAATCATAATTTAAAATTCTGCATCATACAACCACAATAGTATTCATCAAACTCCAAGAAATAGTGAACTAATCCTAGAATCTAACTCAACCGCCGATAATATAAAGCAACCTAATAAACTAATGGAATGGTAGATATGCAAAGTGTGGATACAATAAGCTCATAAATAAGAGATATAAAAGGCTAAACTAACTCCTTTTACCTCCTTGGTGAATCCTAGAAACCCGAGACATCCTTCTACTCCCTTCTTATGTCTCCTGCGCCATTAGATATAGAATCAATAAATCAATCACAAAACAATGTAATTCCGGCGCCCTTTCGGGTTTTCACCAAAATCTAAGTGGTAGGAACTATTCTTTTCTTTATTTTTATTTTTCAGGCACCAACCTTTTCCTTTTTTAATTCTTTTTTGCTCGCCTGGTTTTTATTCTTATTTTTCGTGACTTTTTCGATTTTTTTCAACTCTTTTTCGATATTTTTTTTTTGTAGGAGCCCCCTTTTTGATCTATTCCTTTTTTACTCTCCTTGGGTTTTTTTTCTTCTGATTTTTATTTATTATTATTTTTTAAAAAACGATACAAGAGTTCAAAACAAGTAATAAGTTCGTACAGACTCTATCGAAATACGACTCAATACAATTCAGCATAAAATAAGTAAGAAAGATAGAAAAACATAACAAATAAACCTCCTCCTCGGTACGATAATTCCCTCCCCACACTTGAATAGCGCATTGTCCTCAATGCAGCAACAAAGGGCCTCATAAAATAGGGAAGGGGGAAATACCGCACTCACTCCGCAACGTCATCATCATCACCATCATCATCGGACTCCTCCTCATCGTCGTCGTACGCATCGGCGGCGTCCCCAGCCGGTGGATCGGGGTAGTGAGCTCGGAAGAGCTCCCACTGCTGCCGCTGATACACCCATTGCTGGTGCTGATACTCCTGGTCCCGCAGCATGTCCTCCCGGATGGCCGTCATGTCGGCCCGGAACCGCTCTTGGTTCTGCACGAGCGCATGTGTAGTCGTCCGCATCTCGTGCTGGCTCGTGTGTATCGCACCGATCGCCGCCGTAATCTATTCCATCTGGTTCGCCATGTGGGTCCGCCAATACATCCCGTGAGAATAAGGCTGAGAACCCGAACCGCTCGCGCTAGCGTCGCCGTAAGTGTGCTGGTACTCGGGCCCAGGGGCAAACGGAGGTGGAGCTGCAAATGGGGCTGGAGCTGGGGGGCGCTGGTGGTGGTCCAGGGACGGGGAAGTGCTGACCCTCAGGAATGGCATCTGGCTGGATGTACGAATCGGCCCAAGACCCGAAGTCGACGGGCTCCTCTCTGGGATAGGTGATCTGAAATCCGTGCTCGTACAAGTAGATGAGGTCTGGGCCATCTCTCCTCAACCAATGGTTCCTCATGCACCAGGACTCTTCGTATACGTGGCTCCCCCTCATAGGATGATCTCGTGGTGGGCAGCCGACCTCGATATCAAGAAGACTAATCATTCCACCTAAGGTGATGTTGCCGAACTGTGGCTTCTGCGACTCCTGGCAGGCACGAATGAACTGGGTGGGCCAGTCGGGGACGTAGAACTCGCACTCAAATGAGAATGCGTACATCAAAAAGAGCTGTTGGACCGAGATTTTGTGGTTCTCGTCTTTTGATCCCGGAGCACATCGCCACCACCTTGTGGATGAGGCGCCACTGCGAAAAGGCTACGGAGTTATCTGTGGTGCGCCGGGCGTTGTACGCCTCTCCCGATCCTTTGGTCCACCACTCCTTCACTATCTCGTTGTCCACGTCTCTATCCTAGTTTCTCCTCTTCGTCACCCCAAATGCGTGTGCAATCTACTCATGGGTGAGTCTCCATGTTCTGTTGCTCGACCGCCATTCAATATGCAACACCCGGTCGGTGCGGTCGTCTAGTGTCACGAACAAGGTACGGAGGAATTCCTGAGTGAAGTTCGGGAATGTGGGTGCACTGAACCCCAGGAAACCCCTAAGCCGGCCTTGGTGAACATCGCCCTGACCACCTCATGCAATTTCATATTGTCCAACAACACCGTGTCCAGGAAACTAGTCTTGATGATTTGCTTGTTGTTGACTATGTACTCTAACTCATCCACCGATCTCCTTTGCCTTTTCGGGGCCATTGATCACACAGCACAACACAACACAATTCTCAGCAGAAATAAGGTGGTCACAGCCACAAATCGACAAGATCAGACCGCTCGAAGATACCTGAAACGCGTACTTTTCTGGATGTCACGGTCGAGACTTCAAATTTCGCGGTCGAGAAAGTCGGGCCGTGGCAAAGTCGCGGTCGTGACAGAAAAGTAGCGGTCGAGACTTCCTCTCAAATTGAAAGTCCCGATCGCGACTGAAGAACACCGGATGAGTGAGTTCAAGTGTAGCGGTCGAGACTCAATTGTAGCGGCCGCGACTCAAGAACACCGACGAACACCTCCTCCTTTCGATCCCCTTTTTGGCTTCGTTTGGCCGCCTCTTCGATCACCACTTTAGATCTGGACTCTATGGATCAAATGCGGCCTAAAGGGGGTGATTTGGTGGAAGAAAAACAAGGATTTGGAGGAGATTTGAGAAATTGGGGTTTTTAGGGTTAGGAGAAATTGGTTGATTGTGGACGAAATTGGACGAATCTGATGGGGAAATGATGGAGGGTTGTAGAGGTGATGATTTAGGGTGAAATGGAGGTAAAAATCTAGAGAAAGTGAGAGATTGTGAATTTTGGGTTTTCGGTTTGAGAGTGATTTGAGGAAGAAGAAGAAAGGAAGAAGGGAAAATGGGGGGCGGGGGTTCGCGGCCGATATTCCAACCGAGTAGCGGTGCGTGTCGCGGCCGAGACATAGGAGTCTCGACCGCGACTTTTTAGCCGATGCGTGTTTTTTGCGTTTTTCTCGTCTACTCCTTTCGACATGTTCGTCCCGTTATTTTCCCTGAAATAAAAACATTAAAAACTAAACAAAAAAAGGGATTACCGTTAGTGAAAATCCCCCGGGTTACCTCCCGGTCATCGCCTTATTTAACGTCGCGGCACGACGTACAACAACTCATTCAACGTTTTTCAATCCTTTATGGATCGCATCGTCCAGCAGTAATTTCTTAAACCATGGATGGAAAGGTTTGAACCTTAGACCATTCTCCTCTTTCACTACCCACACTTGTTTGGTTTCTTCTCTGTTTTCTTCTCCCCACACTTGTTCTTGGCTCGACCTTTTTCCTTTCCTTTCCTTTCTCTTTCTTGGGTACCTGCGCAACAGCTTTAGCAGGTTTCTTTCCCTGTTTGGTTAGCGAGGTGGGGCCACTGCCCAAAACAACATTAGTTCCAAGATCGGAAATTTTTATGACATCATTTATGCAAAACACAGAGCTTTCATCTAGGGGTTGTGGCTTAGTACCAAATATATTAAATTTAACAACTTCCCCATTAAATCCGAGCGTCAGCGCCCCGGTATCTAAATCTATCTTAGTCTTAGACGTCCGCATAAACGGTCTACCTAGCAGGACAGGTGTAGCATGCTTCTTATGTTTATCATCCAGAACATAGAAATCCGTAGGAAATACAAGGTTTTCTACTTGAACTAACACATCTTCGACCAACCCTCTCGGGTAGATCGTCGATCCATCGGCTAATTGCAAAACTATTCCTGTTTTACTCATGCGCTTTAGATTTAATGATTCATAAATTGAGTAAGTTAGAAAATTTATCGAGGCTCCTAAATCTAACATGGCTTTATCAATTTTAGTTGTACCTATGGTACACGGGATGGTCACCATTCCTCGGTCCGCGCGCTTAGTAGCCATTTTCGGTTGGATGGCTGCGGAGACCCTTCCGCTTACCTGGACCTGCTGCCTCCCTTGCAGCTTCTCTGTTGCTTTCTTAGTGCACATCTCTTTCAAACGTGAAGCAAAGCGGGGTACCTTTCCGGCGAGTTGGAGTAGATATTTGTTTCCCTGGCACTTCCCGAACCTCTTGAGGATCGCTTCGTCCTCCCGAACGTCATTTTCAGAAAGTCGTGGTCGAGAATTATTGTCGCGGTCGAGACTATTTTCGGAAAAAATTTCGATGTCTGGATTACCGCCATCTCGATTGCTACTTTGAAGTCGCAATCGAGAGTTCTCCTCGAAGCCAATGTCGCGGTCGAGAGTCTGATGTAGCGATCGCGAGTTTCTCTCGCGGTTAAATTCGCGGTGGAGACTCTCGTGTAGCGGTCGCGACTTTTCTGCATATTCGTCCTCCTCCTCCTTTTCATCGGGCCTTTGCTCTCCTACAGTTGAGATGACACTTACATTTTCTCGCGGTCCTGCTGCGGCCAAAGATGGTAACTTCCCCGAGCCCTGCTGTTGAAGATTGTTCACCGCCTCCGCTATTTGCGCCGCTTTCTTCTCTATGCTCCTTATACTTGACTCCGTTGTTTGCACTTGGGTTGTGAAATGCTTGGACAAGGACTCGATCTTCTCCCTCAGTGATGGATCCTCATTCCTCGGTTGGTATGGAGCACGGTACTGATTGTTGAATTGGAGGGGCCTGTTTTGCCCCCTCGATGAATCTCCCCACCGAAATCCGGGATGGTCATTCCCTCTCGGATTGTAGTTTCCCTCTCGTTGGTTGTAATTATTATTGTTGTTCTCGAAGCGAGGACGGGGAGGTCCGAATCCTCCTACAGCGTGTACCTATGCGATAGTCTGGTCCTGGAGCTGTGGACACATATCGGTGGGATGAGTCTCGTCTGCAAAAATACCGCAAACTCTCGCAGGCTTCGCATTACCAACGGCAAGGTTCTTTATCATACTCTTGAGCTCAGCTATCTCTCTCTTCCATTCCGGCTCTCCGGAGCTCACAACATTGGCTGCCTTTCGTGCATACGTCCTTCCAAAGCTCCTCGTGCCCTCGGCAATCACGTTCAATCGCGCTCTGGCTTCGGCAGGAGTCAAATTCAGCACGCTGCCGTTGCACGCATCATCCACCAATCGTCTCTCATTATCTAACAGCCCATTATAAAGGTGGGTTACCAAGTCCTTCTCCTCGAACCCATGAAATGGGTAGCTCGCACACAGTCTCGCGAACCTCTCCACATAGTCATATATGTCCCAGCGTCCTACTGTTCCACCATTGCTATCGCCCCTTTTAGTGCAACCACCTTCTTGGACGGGAAATATTTGTCGAGGAAGGCTTTGTGAAGCTTTTCCCATGTGTCGATACTTCCGGTGGGCAACAAGTAATACCACTAACGCGCGTTGTCTTTCAGCGTAAGACCAAAGGCTCTCATCTTGATTTGCTCGTCGGTGACGTTATTTGGTTTGCTGCAGCTGCAGATGTCGTGGAACTCACTTAAATGCATAATTGGGTCTTCCCCAGTTGATCCATGAAACTTCGGCAATAAGTTGATGAAGCCGGTCTTATGCTCGAACGTGACGCCATTATTCAGGGCAGGTGGTGTCACTCCTAGACGTTGTTGCGTCAGATCTGGGTCTGTAAGCTCTCTCAACGTTCTGGCCGCCATTGATTTGGTTACAAAATTCTGTGGAGATTGTCGTAGATTACGTAGATGCACCCGCTCTATCTCTGGAATAATATCAAGCAATTCTGAATTAGTGGTTCGTGTGTGGACCATAAGATAGGTCCACACCAAGATAACACACAAAGAAACAAACTATGACAGTTGGCTCCCCAGCAACGGCGCCAAAATTTGACAAGCGTTTTACCAGTCGTTGGTCCTGTCAAAGATAAATCCAACTACTATCCACTAGTTAAGCAGTAAGTCGGAGTCGATTCCACAGGGAGCCACAACGATAATTTCTTTCAAGAGTGTTACCAAAAGTAACAAAGGGGGTTTTGGTTTGTAAATTTGTGAAAGCAATAGTAACCGAAAATTGTTGGATTTTTAAACTTATAACAATGAAAAGCTCACTCTTTCAGTCTCAGCACATTATTCTTAGGGAAAGTTGCTCATCGAATTCTAATAAAGTTATGTTCTTTTAAATAAATAATCTAGTTAACCTACTCTTTGTTCGTAAAAAGCAACTAGTCCAAATAGTCCTAGAAACCCTAGTTGTATGCAATAACCAAAGAAATCCTAACGTTCAACTACTCAACAGCATAAAGATAAAAGATAAGTAGGCCTATGCAATACCATTGGCAAATCGCCGATACTCGACACAGGTTTATAATCTCTACAAAAGAAGCACTCGCAAATAGTCTATGCTAATTCTGATTGCTACCTAAAAGACAAGACTTTTCAAATCGAATTATCAAGCCTAGCAGTATGAATGAATATAAATATACCTAGTTTCGAACCTAGAATAAAGGCCTCAACCTAAGAGAAAATAAAACAATGCTGAAATTATTATATTAGAACATAAACATTGAATCCTCACAAACAATTCTTAGAATAAAGGCCTCAACCTAAGAGTGAACTCGTAGGAACTTAGCTAGACATAGCCAAGAGAAAGCTATACATGATGATGGATAAACTAACCAGAATTGAAGGTAGAAGATGGTAAAAAGGTGGCAGCTTTCCTCTTGGTGGCTGAATTTCTAAGAACTTGAATGTAAAATGGAAAAAAATCTAATCTAACCTAAAAACTAGAGGTATATATAGTGTCCAACCTCTAAGGAATAAAATAACTAAGAATAAATGAATAAAATGGGAAAAACTAATAAAATCTGATAAATCCCGGGCTTAAATCTGCAATTTGGGCCGGGTCCACCAAAAGTTGTCGTCGCTACCTTCAGGGTCGCGGTCGCTTTTTTCACCAATCACTCAGGAACGTCTCAAGTCTCGATCGCTACTTCGGGGTCGCGATCGCTACATTCATGTCGAGGCATAGTCGCGATCACTACATTATAGTCACGACCGCTGCTTCTTCTTCGAGGGCAAATCTCGACTGAGACTTCTTCGTCTTGGCTCGTCTTCGTCTTGAAACCTTTTCTCGGACTGGTCTTCGTCTTCTGCAAGCTTCCGAGGCAGCTCGGCTTCGCCTCTCAGCTCCTCCATGGGTGTACGTGTGGTCGTCTTCTCTCTAGCTCCATCCCAAATGCACTAAAGGTGAGTACAAATAGGATCTCCATAATACAATACCACATAATAACGCTTATGAGCATCCCGCAAATCTATAAGTGAACAATCATACTAGATTCCGGGAATACCACTCAATAAGCATCTAAACACCACTAATCCTAAGCTAATAGTCGCTAGTTACACCATATAATAAGCTCCTATCATTTGTATTGATTACCGCAAGCTGAAAGCGGTGACCAAGAATGATCATTTTCCCCTACCGTTCTTCGACTAGATGCTTGAGAAATTAGTTGGTAGACCCTATTATTGCTTATTCATGGTATTTTTAGATTGCTATCGCACCGGAGTACCATGAGATACCACGTTTACATGCTCGCTCAACACTTTCTCTTACGTTATGATGCCTTTTGGTCTGGGTAACCCGTAGGGGCTTTTCAATGATGTATGGTCATTATCTTTTCATAATACATAGAGGACTTTATACTGGTCTTTATGGACGACTTAATGGTACATGGGGACAGCTTCGAACATTGTTTAGACCATCTAGCCCTTGTTATACAGAGATGTGTAGAGCCTAATATGGTAATCAACTCTGACAAGTGCCATTTCATGGTGGAGCAAGGGATTGTTCTCGCCCACATAGTTTTGGCCAAGGTAATTGAGATAGACAAGACAAAAATAGATGTTATTCAGTCCCTTCCATACCCTAATAATGTTAAATATGTCAGGTCTTTATACATTGAAAGCCCATCTCATATAAGCCTCTATCATTAAAGTGGATGATTGGACCATCTTGTTTGAGATCATGTGTGATGCAAATGATTATGCTTTAAGGGAATTTTTGGTCAAAAAGTAGGGAGATCAGTGCACGTGATTTACTATGCTTTTACCAAGTTGAATGGGGCTCCATGGAACTACTCCACGACTGAGTAAGAGTTATTAGTTGTGGCTTTTGATCTCGACAAATTAAGATATTATTTTTGGGAATTAAAGTGATTATCCACAAGGATCATGCGACACTCCGCTATTTAATGATGAAAAAGCATTCCAAAACACGTTTCATCTGTTGGATCCTATTGCTGAGTGAGTTTAATGTTGAAATAAAGGACAAGAAGGGAGCAGAATCATTCAGGAGGACGCGGAACTGAAAACTCTAATACTTCCAGTATTCACTGACGATACCTTGAATAGAGTTTCTGCTAAGATACAAACGCATCCACGTCCCATAACGACTGATCACGTTACGGGCTCTGAGGGAGGGCGTGACCGCGCCTCAAGAGCGACCGCACCTTTGTCTCGTGCATGACTGATGAGTCTAAAGTCGTTATGCCTATCAAAGAAACCCAACTCGGTATCCCAAGGAAGTCGATTAACAGTTTTTACCACAATTTCGTACTAACGAGTAACCAAATTGGGGGAGGGGTATGTGAATATGATCAAGCAAGGAATCAAACAAGCAATGTTGAGATTTGGTAATATGGATGAAAGGAGTTTACTTCTCGGTTATTAGCACATCAATCATGCAAGGAAAGTTGATCATAGAATCCTAACACCTTATATCATAAACATTCAATTGGTTTATCCTTTTCTTTTTTTTATGAAAAGTAACTAGTCCAACAAGTCCTAGAAACCCTTATTCAATTATAATCCTAGAACAACTAAGATCCAATAACCAAATAGCATTGAGCTCAAAGATAAGTAGGCTTGTGCGATACCATTGGCGACAAGCCGATACTTGACACAAGTTTATAATCTCTACGCTAACAACAATCACAACAAGTTCATGTAGATAGCAATTGCTACGCAAGTACGTGATTCCTCAACAAGAATTATCTAGTCTAGCAATATGAAACAATACCAACCAATCTAGTTCTTGACCTAGACAAATCAATATTTCTCAAATAGAAAATTGAGGCACAAGAGATTATAAAATAAATCAACAATTGAAACAACATATAAGATGTAGGAAACTCACAACAATCCAATGAAAGAAGGCTTCGAACTTTGAAGTAAACAAACGAAAACTTAGTGATTCATGTAGCTCTCAACAATGGTGTTTTCTGTACTATAAAGCAAGATCCCCTCCTCTAAGGAGAAGAAGAAGAGTCTTTTATATTTCTCCCTAGAAAAAACCGAAATTAAAAACGAAAATTTATGTCTGAAATTCAATGGAAAAATTAAACAAAAAGAAGTTACAAAACTTCAAGTCAAATGGCATCTTCAAAGCATCCAAGAAAGGCTGAATTCGGATAACTCCGTGGAAAAATCTCGACCGTGATAGTCCAATCGCCACCGCAATTTTGCTTGCTGATGTGGAACTCTTCCAAAATCTCGAGTGCTTGAATTGCTGGAAAAAAGGGCAAATCCTGGGGGCGATTTTGTGATCACGGGAGCGATTTCCAGTTCTGCAGTATTTCGCCTTTGTCTTCAACTAGACTCGAGGCAGCTCGGCATTGCCTCTCGCCCCTCTCCTGGTGAAGGTGTGGTACATTCTCCATCTAGATCCATCCCGCTAGTACCAGTGAAGGGTAAAAACGGGATCTCCATGTCGCACCACAAGAAACGCTTTCAAGCTTCCCGCAAATCCATAATATCAACTCCAAACCGTATTTCAGGAATAACACTCTACAACCACCTAACCACTACTAATCCTATACTAAATGTCGCTAGTTATAACCATATAACAAGATCATATCAAACTCCCCCATACCTAAACGTTGCTCGTCCCCGAGAAAGCAAAGTGATGCTAACTCATCCAATAATCACAAAGGTTCATAATAAGAATGAGAAAGCTTGCTAGCCACTATACTCAAAACTCCATGTGTAGGCGAGTAACAGTAAACCTAGCTCTCGTCTAGCTCCTTATCGCTCATAGGTGACCTACCGAATTCCCTCCTTATATCACCACTTCTTATGATGCCACTCTAACATAGTAACAATTATTGAACAAAGTGACGTGCTATAAGCACACAAGTGGACTCCTAATATCCTCTAATGCTAAGGGAATATAATGGATAATCAAAATAAGAAATAAAATAGAGTCACCCACTCGCTTGACACACTTCTTATTCCTCCTCTTCATATGATGTTCTAAACCACTAAATAACATCTAATCATCAGAACAATCACCAATCCTAAACAAGAAATCCGCATATTACAACCACAACAATATGCATCAAACTCCAAAAAATAGAACCTAATCCTAGAGCTATCACAACCGCCAAAGATATAGAGAAAAAACTCTGCCCTAGGCGATTCCAGCGCCGCCTTTCCTGACCAACATCTAGTTGTTCCGACTGGATTCCGCCGGCGGTCTCCCCTCGAGTTCGTCGTCCAATAAGGCCGGAGTATCCACCTGAAATCCGGTGCCTTGGAGTCCGTCCGTTGCCTTGTTTTTCGTTTCTCCAGGTCCAAGTTCTTTGACCCTTCTCCGTCGATTTCCTCACGACATTGGTGTCAAAAGTACGGACAATAGCTCTGCGTTGTCTCTGTACCGAGAGGGAGGTACTCGCTTGGAGTATCGGCGGCTCGTTTGTTCGGTGTTTGGTCTTCATTGTTCGGTGTTCGATATCGATTCTCCGGTTTGGGTTTGCACTGGACCTTTCCTTGTTAGGATCGATTAGGTTGTGTGTGTCCTGTTTTATTGCCGGATTGAGGAGCCTGGTGGTGGTCCGTGGCGTTAGGGCTGCTGGTTTGTTTGTGCGGCGGCATTCTGAGGGGAAACCCTAATTGGCGTTTGTTTTTTGTTACTTGTCCTCTACGTAAATGGGGAAGAGTAAGCGTATGAGCTCAAATTCATTTTCTCCGGTTTCGAAGTCTTTGTTGGGGAGTTCGTCGTCAAATCATGCGCCTTCAGTGAGTTCATCGTCAAAGCCTGCGCCTTTTGTGCCTCCATCGCGGTAACGTCTCCTGCGGTGGTTTTGCCGTCGGAAAAAAAGGTGTTAGTTGTGGAGGAGGATCAGGCGGGCGTCCTTGTTGCACATGTCTCGGATGATTTATCCGATAAAGAGGCGTACTCTAATTGCTTCCCGCCGCTGCCAAATTTCGTGGGCGTTGCTGGTGTTTCTGCGAAGGTGGCTCCTATTCCTGCAAGTTCGGTTTCTCCTCCGAATGCGGTTACTATAGGTGACCTTTCAGGGTTGCACGTTGCTTCAGATTCTGTACGATCGTCATTTGCTCCATCGGATTGTGTTCCGCCTCTACCGGCTTCTGCGTCTACGCTGCCTGTTCCGGTAAGTGTTGTCCCGAATGCTTGGTCTCAGAAATCGAAGAAGATCTTCATGAA
>NW_027370518.1:0-35470 GCF_046119375.1 Phyllobates terribilis | reverse complement strand
ATTTTAATTCCTTTATGTCTTCTAATTGCCCTAAACCATGTACTAATGTCACTGATTAGGTAAACTAGCCCTAACAACGTCTTGTTTATCAATCTAGCCTTGAAACTATCAAGACTAGATCCTAGACAACATTAAGATCATGGATAAATAGGAAGGTGCACTGCCCTTTGCGCCAACACCTCAATAATCTCCCTATCCTACGAGTCCAACTAGTACAAGTAGAGATTCATACTACTAAGCAGACAGGGTTCTCCAACTCGGATAAACCAAGCCCTAGCAATATTGAATCGAACTAACAACCTAGGTGATCAATCTAGAAGGTGAATTCAATTCAATTATCAATACGTGCAAGAGATTAAAGCAATAGAGACATAACTTATATTAAGAACCAAAGATACGAACCTCACATTGAATCAGCCCAGAGATGCGAAACAACCACACAAAGTCAAAGGAGATTACTCCTGGATCATGGCTAAAACCATAATAATTCTGAAATGTAAAATATGAAGTGTCTAGGGAGAGGAAAAGCTCTCCCTATTTATAATAAAATGAGTAGCTAACCCTAAATGTCAACCCTAAAATGTGTTTAGAAGAAGCCCAATCCGAGTTACAGGTAAACCCTAGGAAAAAACCCATTTAATCCTTCAGAGAAGGGTTTTCTCACGGCGCAGTAGCGGCAGGGGCACGAACGCGTCTTATGTTGGCGTGATCACGTCTCCTACAGAGGTATGGGAACGATCATGTGTTGCCCGGTGCGATCGCGCCTTTGTGGAATCCGTCCCAGCTCTTTGCGCGAGCTGGGCGCGAGCGCGCCCAGAGCAAATGGCCCTTTTTGCCTCCTTATTCACTAGCGTTTGCTCCTTAGCTCTCGCGTCTTCTCCCTTATGCTTGTAATCCTCTTGATTGTAATTTTTTCTCTTACTAAGTCCGGACTACGACATTAAGCTTTGATTGTGGCCTATTACGCCCTTAGTTGATGTTAATTCTCACTCCTTAAGGTGTACGAGAGGCCGCCGATCATACCCTCACACTTGAACTATTGCTCATCCTTGAGCAAACTGTAGCTGACTCTTGGCGGGCTTAGCGAGTAAGTTGGTGCGATTCGAGTGGTCAACGATCAACTTCTGGGTTTTGGTACCTAGAATTACAGAATAACGGACATATATTACGACTCCAAACACAACTTCAAAGTAATGCATTTAAACTTAGCTAGACTCTAACTATGGTACCTAGTAACCCCCCAATATTTGAACTATGTTAACCCCTACGCAAATGCAATCACCTAAATCTACAGACTATACCGAAAAGATCTCTATTGAAGTGACATATGAATGTGAATAAAAAAAGATTAAACAAATGGTTGTGGCTTGTCCTAACATGCTTCCTACTTATGAAAATTATGCACAAGTTCCAATATCATTGAAAACAACCATGAACCACGCTTTGCTCAAGTAACACCAAACGCATTTTTCCTTGCTCCCTTTTATCCTAGTACACTTTTTTCTTCTACACCTTTACAGTTAGGGTGTAGGATCCGTCCATTTTATTATCCATACCAACTTTATTGTTTTACTAGGTAGAACTTGTCCATTTTATGGTCCAGGCTACTATGAGACTCTTTTGCTTAATAGATCATGGAGGATCGATCCCTCAGTTATTTTTCACACCTCGGGCATCACGTGCTCTTCCGATTTTCTTTTACTAGGAGCTCACTACCTTTATACTTTTTGTTTTTATTTTTCATGCAAAAGAAAGGGAACAATTTATTATGACATAAAGCGAAACAAAAGGAAAGGTGGTGATTATGCCATCTTTAATAAGGTTCTAGTGTGTCCTAATCACAATCCACACGCTCAAGCCTAACTCCATTAATTAATTCATCATATCCTCACCATATATACTCAAGATATCAGCATCTAAGGTAAATAAGAAAATTTAAGGATCATGCATCTTTGTAAAAGCATCACAACGTCACAACAAAGGGAAAAACTATGGATACCAACTCTAAAATTCAAAATGCAATAACAAAGGGGAAAACTGACTCAAGATTTTAAATGCAGGGATATGCGAGGCTAATCCCCTCCCTCACATTTTAAATGCAGGGATATGCGAGGCTAATCCCCCTCTCCCCACTGTTGTTTTTGATGTGCATGGAGATCCTCTCCAGACTCATCAAGAAGGTGACCATCGGAGATTCCTTCCATTACCATCATCATTGTCACTCTCTTAGGCTTACACATCTTATCTTCACGGATGACGTTGTTATGTTTTGTCGTGGTGACGCAGGTTCCGGATCTTGCTGGGTTGCCTTGAGCGTTTTAGGGACATGTTGGGCCTCCGGGTCAATGTGGAGAAGTCGTCCATCTACCTCGCTTACGTGTCCGAGGAGGAGCACACTTCCATCACGACGGAGTCCGGTTTCAAGAGAGGCGTCTTTCCTTTCTGCTACCTCGGCATCCCCATCAATTCTCGTGGTCTCAAGGCCATCGACTACAAGCCTCTTCTGGATAGGATTAGCGGTTTTCTCTCGGTGTGGGCGAAGAAGACCATTTCCTTTGCTGGGCGGCGGGAGCTCATCACCTCGGTGCTTCAGGGGAACACCGGCTTCTGGATGTCTATGCTACCTTTACCTGTCAGGGTTATGGATAGTTTAGTGTCCATATGTAGGGGCTTCTTGTGGAAGCGTCCCAGGGTTAGATGGGACCATGTGTGTCCCTAGGAGGGAGGGTGTGCTGGGATTATTGGACTTTGAGACTTGGAACAGGTGCTTCATGTTGAAGCACCTGTGGCACATTATTGACAGGCATGACAGTTTGTGGGTTCGATGGGTTCACTACCGGTATTTTTCGGTGGCGGATCCTGTCAATTGGGTCGCTCACCGTGGCGATTCACCCCTAGTAAAGGCTATGGTCCATGCTCGCGAAATGGTTTGTAGCCTGGGGGAGGGTGGCGCGGCGAGTCTCCCGGAGACCCTTGCGGATTGGTGCGTGGAAGACAAGTTCAAGGTTTCCAGAGCGTATGAGTCCCTCCTCCCTAGAAGACCCGTGGTGAAGTGGGATAAGGTTGTGTGGACGGCGCACTCTACGCCCAAGCATTCCTTTATCCTCTGGCTCGCTTCGCTCGAGAAGCTCTCGACATACGACATGCTCTCCTTCCTTAGAGTTGACCCTACGTGTCGGTTGTGCGGGTCTGCTTACGAGACCCACGACCATCTGTTCTTCGAGTGAGCGTTCTCCTCCACTATTTGGTGGGCCATTTGCGACAATTTTCACCTCCCGAGCACGTTGACCACTCTTCAGAGATCCCTCCGCTGGGTGCGCCGCAACGCCCTTGCGGGTGTTTGCTCCTCTAGGGCCCAGGTGTATGCCCTTGCTGCTACCGTCTACATGATTTGGCACGCCAGGAACGCCCTCATCTTCGATGGCAACCCCATGCTTGCGGAGGTCATCACTCGTTTGGTTCTGATATATGTGTATTGACTGCTCCATGATAGATTTCCATTCTCGTCGGTTAGGGCTCTCTAGGGGTTCAGGATACTCTTTCCTCTGTGTTGGGTTTTTTCCCCTTTCGGGTTTTACCACATGGAGGTTTTGATGAGGCCCGGGGCACTCTTCCCTGCTCGCATAGCTGTTCCCCCGCCCTGGTTACTGGTCACTTGGATACCTCTTGCTTCTTTATGATCTTGGCATAGTATGGAAGGCTTGCGTGTCTGTCCATGTATGCCCCCTCTATCTCCTTGACCCTCTTGTATGCTTGTTTCCCTGATATGCTTCCTCATTTTTGAGGACATATATTAATCGAATTACTTTAAAACAAAAAAAAGCTTACTACATCCCCATCAAACTCCAACAATAAAGTCCCTCTCCCTAGGTCTACCTTGGTGCCTGTTGTTCGCATAAATGGCCTTCCTAAAAGTATAGGTACACCATCTCTAACATTTTCCATGTCCATCACATAAAAGTCCGTAGGGAAGAAAAGTCTATATACTTTAACCAACACGTCTCTACTACTCCCCTAGGGTGCACAGTTGACCCATCAGCTATTTAGACTAAGTATTAGTTTCATTTAGAGGTCCAAGTCCTAATTGCTGGCATAGAGAGTATGGGAAGACATTTATAGCGGACCCTAGATCTAGCATAGCACGGTCGAAATTAGTGTTGCCAATTTGGCAAGGGATAGTGACCATACCTGGATCGTTGAACTTGCGAGGCGTGCGTTGTTGGTAGATAGCGGAAACTCTTTCTCCTGCCACGACTCTGCTGCTCTCCTTCTTCCTCTGCCTTGTTTTCACCGTGCAAAGCTCCTTGAGTAACTTTTCATATCGCGGTAAGCTCTACACCAGCTTGAGTAGGGGGATATTCACGACACATTTATCGAAGATTATGAACAGTTCCTTGTCGTATGCCGGTCTCCGAGTATCCTTTAGTGCTTCCGCGAATGGGGTTGGGGGATTTTCTGAACCGAGTGGAGTGAATTTTGGGCGAACATAGTTGCTTTGGCGGAGCTTGAAGTCGCCTCTTGGATCATCTAATTCTTCCTCCTCCACCGGACTTCCTTTCTCCTCTTTCTCCTTCTCAGCTTCACCATTTTCCACAGAACATAGGGCGCGAGCGCTCTCGGAAAGGCATGATCGTGCCTCTGTCTCGGTAGATATAGCGTGATCGCGTGCCAAGGTGGTGTGGTTGCGTTCTCCTCTAGAGTGGGGGACGCGATCGCGCTTCGGCTTCTGTAAGGGGCCCGCGATCGCGCAAATTCATGCGCAGACGCGACTCTATCGGGTCTTGTACTTCCTCTTCCTCTTGTGTTAACTTCTTCTCGATGTTTATACCAGTTCTAAGTGCCATCGCGCTAACATTCTTCAAGTTTTGACTCGTGCTTTCCACGTTCTGGGTTGGGTTCACTACCGTTTGAGCCGGTAACGAGTTGGAGTTGTTTTGCACTAGCGTCGAAACGGTTTGCGCTATCTGCCCCATCTGAACCTCTAAAGTCTTTAGCCTTGATTCGTTGTTCTGGACAATTGAAGTGAGTGTGGCGACTGTTCTTGCCAAAATCTTAATCATCTCCATCGTTGAAGCTCTTTGATTCTGTTGTTGTTGTTCATGAGGTCTCCACCTCTGTTGGTCCTGTTGGTATCATAGTTGAAAGTTCTGTTGATTTTCCCATGGACGAGGAGGTCCATAACCTCCCATCGCGTTCACCTCCGCGACCTTATCCTCTCTAAGCTCGGTACATGCCTCCAAGTGGTGACCAGTACTTGCACAAATACCGCAGACTCGCGCGGGGCGCTAATCTCCTGTAGGTACCATCTTTGCCAGCATCTTTTTAATTTTGGCTAACTCCATAGCCAAGCTTGTCTCTTCTACGCTCGATTTCATGGCGTTGACAACCCTTGTGGTGTATGTCCTTCCAAATCTCCTCGTGCTCTCGGCCATATCTTGCAACTTGCACATCACGTCTTTCGGGGTCATATTCAAAACACTTCCCCCACACGTTGCGTCTACAATTCTTTTCTTCGTAGGTAGCAGCCCTTGAGTAAGAAACAACACCATGTCCTGCAGTTCATAACCATGGAAAGGGCAACTAGCGCACATCCCTTTAAACCTCTCCAAGTAGTCGTATAGCGACTCTCCTTCCTTTTGTTCCACCTGTGTGATCTCCCTTTTCATTGTATTTGCCTTTTTCACTGGAAAGTACCGGTTGAGGAACTCGCGGTGCAGCTTCTCCCAACTGTCAATAGTGCCAATGGGGAGGTGGTAGTACCATGATCTTGCCCTATCCTTCAAGGTGAAGCCGAATGCCCTCATTTTGATTTGTTCCTCCAACACATTGCATGGCTTCATCGTCATACAAATGTCGTGGAACTAGTTGAGATGCATAATAGGATCCTCTTCGGGCATCCCATGGAAGGTGGGGAGCAAGTTGATCACTCCGGACTTGAGTTCGAAGGTTACCCCTGGCGCAAGTGGTGGTAGGATCACCTGTTGAGGCTGATGCGTCAAGTTTGGAGTCGTGCTTCCCGCAGCGTCCTATTCCTAGCGGGGTTGTTCATTCGCGCATAAGATTCAAGGAATTGATTCATGAATGCTTGATTGGCCTCCAGGTTTTCCGGTACTTGTGCCGGTGCCTCATTGTTGACGGGAAGGTCTCCCTGCTGCATCGTTTCAGCGGCTCTCTCTCTTAGTCTTCTTTTAACAATACGTTCAATTTCTGGAATAAGCTCAGCAAGAAAAGGATTAGTAGCGCGGGTGCTGACCATGCACTAGTCAGACCCGCAGTTAATCAAGCTAATACCGTAAGAAATAAAAATTGGTTCCCCGGCAACGGCGGCAATTGACAGGACGGTGTCGTCGGGTTTTCCTGGTCAAATAAATCCCTTTTACTCCTCTACAGAAGTAGAGTGGTAAGTCGGGGTCGAATCCACGAGGAACCAAGAGTATTCACTTCTTAAAGTATTAAAATGACTAACTAGTGAAAAGTAATTGCTTGGGGGATTTGTGAAACTGGTTTTTTTGTTGTTGTATTAATTGGAAAAACACTTTGTATGGTTGGTCGTAACCTTCCAACCGGATTCAATGATCCTAGGTTATTCTACTCGGGTTCTAATTCCTTTATGTCTTCTAATTTCCCTAAACCGTGTACTAATATCGCTGATTAGGTCAACTATCCCTAACAACGTCTTGTCTACCAATCTAGCCTTGAAACTATCAAGACTAGATCCTAGACAGCATTAAGATCATGGATAAATAGGAGGGTGCACTGCCCTTTGCGCCAACACCTCAATAATCTCCCTATCTTACGAGTCCAACTAGTACAAGTAGAGATTCATACTACTAAGCAGGCAGGGTTCTCCAACTCAGATAAACCAAGCCCTAGCAATATTGAATCGAACTAACAACCTAGGTGATCAATCTAGAAGGTGCATTCAATTCAATTATCAATAAGCGCAAAAGATTAAAGCAATAGAGACATAACTTATATTAAGAACCAAAGATATGAACCTCACATTGAATCAGCCCGGAGACGCGAACAAACCACACAGAGTCAAAGGAGATTACTCCTGGCTCATGGCTAAAACCCTAATAATTCTGAAATGTAAATTGTGAAGTGTGTAGGGAGAGGCAAAGCTCTCCCTATTTATAATAAAATGAGTAGCTAATCCTAAATGACAACCCTAAAATGTGTTTAGAATAAGCCCAGCCCGAATTACAAATAAACTCTAGGCAGAAACCCATTTAATCCTTCGGAGAAGGGTTTTCTCGCGGCGCAGCAGCGGCAGGGGCGCGATCGCGTCTTATTTTGGTGCAATCGCGTCGCCTACAGTGGTATGGGCGCGATCGCGTGTTTTCCCGGCGTGATCGCGCCTTCGTGGAATCCGTCCCAGCTCATTGCACGAGCTAGGCGTGAGCGCGCCTGGGGCAAATGGCCCTTTTTGCCTTCTTCTTCACTTGTGTTTGCTCCTTAGCTCCCGCGTCTTCTCCCTTATACTCGTAATCCTATTGATTGTAATCTTTTCTCTTATGAAGCCCGGACTACGACATTAAGCTCTGATTGTGGCCTATTACACCCTTAGTTGATGTTAATTCTCACTCCTTAAGGTGTACGAGAGGTCACCGTTCACCACCGTTGTCCAAGCCTTTTGACGGGGACTCATCCGTGGAAGTGAGCTATACCGAGACTTAACAAAATAGGCGTGCTAAAATTTTGAAGATGTGCAGGCTAAGGCCTTGGCCCAGATCAGGCTAGAATAATACGAAGAGCCATTCATGGCAGAAGTTAGTCCTGATCGCGTCGAGCGATGATCAAACGGAGATCACCACAGGGACCGTCAAAGCCAGCCATATTCTCGTGATCGTGAGGATAAGGGATATGAAACCCAGAGTTGCGACAGGGGAAACAGGTGGAAGGATCATCCATCTCTCCCCCAAAGGTGCAGTCCTACAACTTTATCTTGTCTACTGCCGAACTGTTTAAAACTCTCAATAGGTATAGTAAGGACTTAAGATGGCCACGGAGAACCGATAAACCTGACATCAAGAGGGACATGTCTAGATGGTGTTACTTCCACGATGACCATGGACACAACACCGACAAGTGCGTCGCCCTCCGCAAGGAGGTGGCAAGGCTCCTTTTTCTAGGGCACGTCAAGGATGTACTCTCTGAAAGTGGAAAAGCGACGTTGTCACATCGCAATCAGGTTATCTCTGAACGACGCCTTCCCCCGACCCTGCTAACATCATTAATACCAGGGGGTCAGAGCTGTGTGGTATCTCATATTTAGCTGCTAAGCGCCGAACTAAAAGCAGTTTATGGACTCTCCTTCACCGTTGGAGTTTGAGGGTAGGAATGTCAATTTTTTGACACCTATTAACTTCAATGACTTCAACGGTTGTGAAGAAGAACACCATGATGGCATGGTCATATCCTTGTCCATCAGTAACTGTTTGATTCGTCGCAGACACGGGTAGTTCCACCAACATGATTAATTTGAACACTTTAAAAGAAATGGGCTTAAGTGAACATGACGTTAGCTCCAATAGGACCCCGTTAGTAGGATTCAATGGTGAGGTGAAATATACTCTCGAGGACATAGTTTTTCCTGTCTATGCCAGTGGTGTGAATTTGCAGGTAAAATTCAACGCACTAGAATGCGAGTCGTCTTAAAACTGTATCATCGACAGACCTTGGATACACGCAATGAAGTTTGTCCCCTCCACGTATCACCAATCCATTAAGTTACCAACAGCCTGGGGAGTCCACGAGATCAAAGGTGACCAGAGAGTTGCCCGAGAGTGCTATGTAGCATCCATGAAGTCGGCGGTCAAGGAGTGCTTAACGACAAGGACAAGTGCTATCAAGCGTTACATCGAACCGGAAACCGAAAAATTGGATGAAGTCATCTTAGATCCATCCTTTCCCGACCGCATTGTTCGAATTGGATCCGACCTGGATGACAAAATAGAACGAAATTACTGTCTTTCCTCCATACCAATTCAGACTGTTTCGTCTGGTCGCACGAAGACATGGTGGGAATACCCCCCGACGTGGAAATGCACAAGCTTAACGTAGATTCAAGCTTCCTTCCTGTCAAGCTAAAGAGAAAAAAGTTTGCCCCGAGAGGAATAAAGTAATCGATGAGGAGGTTGTCAGATTACTAGACATCGGGTAGATTCGAGAAGTTAAATACCCTGAATGGATAGCGAACGTGGTAGTGGTCGAAAAGAAAAATGGCAAGTGGCGGGTTTGCGTGGATTTCACAGATCTGAACAAGGCATGCCCAAAAGATTCTTTCCCGTTACTACATATTGACGCGGTGATAGATGCGACGGCCGGTCACTATATGTTGAGTTTCATGGACGCGTTCAGTGGTTACCATCAGATACAGCTACACCCTAACGGCCGGGAAAAACCTCATTCGTTACCAATCAGGGACGTATTCCTACATGGTCACGCCCTTCAGGCTTAAGCACGCTAGGGAAACGTATCAGCGGTTGGTTAATAAGATGTTCAGAGACCATATTGGGGACACGATGTAAGTATATATCGACGACATGCAGGTCAAGTCTAAAATAAAGGTCGACCACATCGAGCACTTGCAAGAATCAAAGAAGATACTTAAGAGCTACTGCATGCGGTTGAATCCCGCAAAGTGTTCGTTCAGGGTCTCATTGGGAAAGTTCCTGGGACACCTCGTTCACGAGTGAGGGATTGGTACCAGCCCTGAGCAAGTGAAGGCCATAATTGACCTAAGGGCCCCGAGAAGTGTAAAAGACGTACAAAAGTGGAAAGAAAAGATCGCGACGCTTAACAGGTTCATTTCAAAATCGACAGATAAGTGCAAACCCTTCTACGACATCTTGAAGAAGAACAAGTCATTCCAGTGGGGCAGTGAACATGAGGTAGCCTTCCAAGAGCTTAAAAATTATCTGTCCAACCCACTGCTCCTAGACAAGCCTCAGCCGGATGAATCGTTATCTTGGTACCTTGCTGTTTCAGACTCCTCGGTCAGCACGGTGTTACTCAGAGAGGAAGATGGCACACAATCACCCATTTACTACGTTAGCAAGTCATTGCTTCCCGCAGAAACCATGTACTCGTCGCTAGAAAAACTGGTCTTAGCACTCGTCATGACGGCAAGCAAGTTGAAGCCCTACTTTGAAACGCACCGATAGTGGTGAGAACCAATTACCCTTAAAGCAGTAATGAGAAGGGCTGAGTTCACAGAACGAATGGAAAAATGGGTGATACACTTAAGTGGATATGAGATCAATTCTGAGCCTAGAATTGCAATCAAATCTCAAGCCCTAGCAGACTTCGTGGCGGATTTTAGACCAACGCTGGAGCAAGATGCGTCAAGAGAAGTTTCCGACCTCGCTCTCGGCGAACCGGTCTACTTGTGGGAACTACATACTGACAGTGCCTTGAACATCAGGGGAACATGTCTCTACCCCGTACTAAAATCTACACGAGGGGACAAGATAGCCCAGGATGTGAGATGTGAATGGGAAGCAACTAATAACGAGGCAGAATATGAAGCGCTCATCTTCGATTTGCATCTGGCAAAATACGTTGGTGTCAAGATGATAAAGGTTATTTGCAACTCCTTACTCATAGTCAACCAAGTGCAAGGCTCGTTTACGGAAAATGATGAGCGGATGGTAGCATATCTGGAAGTCACAAAGCAGATTGTGTCTGGATTCGACGAGTTTAGCATACAGCAAGTCCCCAGGGAGCAGAATACACATGCCGACGCCTTATCCAACCTAGGATCAACCTTGACTCTGTTCTTTTCAAACGATCCATCACAGGTCTGAAGTTGAGATGTGTCGGGCCCGACGAGGCGCGACAAATCCCCCACTCGGTTCATAACGAGGAGTGTGGAAACCACACAGGAGGAAGAAGTTTGGCATGTAAGATTAGATGACTCGAATACTACTGGCCAATTATGAATGCCTACGCGCTCGACCACGCCAAAAGGTGAGACGCAGGCCAACGACATGCACCAGTCCCTTGACAGCCATCGGAGTTCTTGAACCCGACTCTCCCACCTTGTCCCTTCATGAGGCTAGGGATGGACATTGTCGGGAAACTACCGCCGACACCGGAACAACGCGTTTTCTTCCTTGCAATGACGGATTAGTTTTCCAAGTGAATAGAGGCGGAAACTTATAAAGCGGTAAAAGAAGCACACGTTATATCATTCATAAAGTGAAACATCCTGTGCAGGTTCAGAGTACCTTTAGAGATAGTGTGCAACAATGTCTCGTAGTTCGCCAGCCGAAAGAATCGTGACTTCTGCACCCGATGGAACATCACTCTTATCACGTCAACACCTCGATACCTGAAGGTGAATGGGAAAGCAGAATCCAACAATAAGATCATTATCAACAATCTAAAGAAAAGTTGGAAGGTGCTAAAGGGAAATGGGCGAAACTTTTGCCATATGTTCTATGGTCGGATCGTACCACACCCAAGAATGGCTTGTGCCAGTCCCCCTTCTCTCTTGTCTATGGTTGCGAGGCGGTTGTCCCCGTCGAGATATTGGTCCCACCGGCGAGATATGGTCTTCAAACACTAGAGCAGATTGAATTGTCTTACAATATCGACACCATAAACGAGCCTAAGGAGAAGGCTATGAGTCGTATGATTCTCTACCAAAAACAAGTGGCAAAGAGTTACAAAAAATAACGTCAGAATTAAGGCTTTCAAGCTTGGGGATTGAGTCTTGCGGAAGATATTCTAGAATACGACGGGAAGTTGGCTCCTCAGTGGGAAAGTCCATACTGCATTACGGAGATCGTCGGACGAGGGGCATACAGGCTCTGCTCGATCAAACAGTCAAGACCTTCCTCGAAGTTGAAACTCTAAGTATCTAAACTTTGTCATTTTCAGTCGATTACGTGACAAGTACAAAAATATAGTGTGCCTTATAATGAACACCTCGATGTCATTTCATAACAGTACGATTAACAGGCGTAGCAACAGGTCGTCGCTTCCGCATTTTTTGTTCTTGTTTTTCTTGTTTTTTGAATACAACAGGTACACAGAGGGGGGCCCACATCGAGACACTAGTGGATCCACTCGGACACGGAAAATGAACTCACACACATAAAACCGATCGAGTCTCGAGGGATGACACATATACAGGCACGTCGTACCCAGTGAACCTTATACCCGTTATAAGGTCGTACACCTCGCCTTTATCTACCCACATTATACGTTTATTTCCCCTCGAGTTACATTACAAGTCATGACTGACATTCACACATTGTACAACGGGTTCTCTCCCCCTCTTTGATGAGTAAGGATCGGAATCGGCAAACGAGGCCACGCGAGCCTTATACAATCTATAAGGTTAGTTTAGAAATAAATAGCCTCATATCCATACGACTAGATAGGGTAAAGCATATCCCTTGATAGTAATTTGTCTCGTGAAACATGCTCTCTCCCCTCATAGACGAGCAAGGAGTAAGCCCGGCACGACGAGTTCTTTACGTGTCACGTTGACAAACACAAGGCTTCTCGGTGCAAGCCAATTGGAAGGGATACGATCCTGAACACAAGGGTGAAGTAAGATGAGGAGAACGAATTGTAACCTAGGAGTAAACGATGTATTGATAGAGCAAGAGAATCAGAATGTATATGGCGTAGAATCAGACTAGTTAATTTATTAGCCCAATCGAGAAAACATTTGTAGTACATGCCTGATACATCAAGCCAACATCAATATACAGATTTAAGCAACAGATAAGCAAAATACTCAACGACACATTGTTCGTCGAACTACACATACAATATGCGACCCATTACTTAACGGGCCAGCAAAAACAGGTTCCACATTTTTTATATTACATCGACCTGCTACAAGGAACAGGTCGCCAAAACCAAGTGTCAAGAAAAGTATGGGGGGCATTTCAAACAAAACATCAATTAAGCAAAGTGGTAGAATTATAGGGTGATTCTTACCATGATCAATGAGCCTTTCTGTTGGAGGTAACGTCGCCTTGGTTCCCACGTCCTCTGTACGGCTTGAGCTTTCAACATCTGCTTGCTTGCCCGAGATGCCTGGTCCTTGGAGTAGATCGTCATGGGGACAACCTTGGGGATACTCTTTGTCGAAATCCTCACAAGAAGCTTCCAAGTCCCACTCAAAATGCTTACCATCGACGTATTCCTCCATTGTCTCTAAACGAGATTTTAGGCCGAAGTAGGCCCCAACATCCATTGCCACATGATCACTTTGGTCACGGAGGCGAGTCACGTCCCCTTCAAGTTGGTGAATACGTTCGCTTGATTCCTTTTGGGCTTGGGACGACGTCGCTTTCAAACCACTTAGCTTGGTGTCCAGCTTTGACGCTCTCTAGGTAGCTTTAGCCACTTTATCCTACATTGCCGGAATATTCTCTTCTTCTTGGGATACGTTATCCTTCATGTCCGTCAAGAAAGCGTCAACATCACGAAGTCCCGGGCAAGCCTCCTGGATTGCCTGCCAAGACGAGACGAGCCGATCAGTAAAGACAGGGTAGCAAGCATTTCATTAGTGAGTGAAAGGAGACTTACCACATCGATGGATGAAAGGATCATCTCCAAAACCTGGGAGGTCTCGGCGTTCTTATAAACTTCCCGGGGAAGCTTTCCTTCTTAACAGTAGGAGGAGGTAGCATCGTTGAAGTGTTGAGTAGCGTCAGGTCAACAACGACAATGGAATGAGATCTCTTGACCGTGGAAGGCGGGGCCTTAGATGATTCACCTTTTCTCTTAGCTTTGAGCGCCATCAGTTCTTTCAGTGACAGTCTAGATGAACTGCGTCCGCCACAAGTACCACTACTAGAAAACACCTTATTAGCGACGGCAACGAATACCGTCGCAAATTTAACATATTGGCGACGGAATTAGCGACGGTTAAAATATCCTTCGCAAATATAGTAACCCCTTGATTGGCGACGGAAATCCGTCGCCAATCCGTAGGAACTTTTTAGGAAATTATGTGGAATGTTATATATATAATAAAGCTCTTTTTAAAAAGAATTTGTAGGAACTTTTTAGGAAATAGAATATAAAGAATTATACATAGAATTGTGGATTTTGGATTATATATATAGATATTGAATTTTTTATGTCGTGGATTATATTAAATTGTATATTTATAATTATATATAGAATTGTGGATTATTTTAAATTTATTTTTGCTTTAGTTGTGGATTTAGGATTAGATACGATTTTGTTGGAAATTATATAAATATTTTATGAATTTTGAATTACATGGATTTAGGATTATATGGATATAATCATGGAATTGGGATTACATATAATTATTTAGAGAATATGTGGATTTAGGAGTATATCATTCTAATTATCGGTGTACATGTAACACATGTGACATTATAAAATAAATTAGAGAATGTGTTACTAAGATAATAAATGCGATTAGATGGAATCGTCATCTAATAAAACGCGCTACAGAGATAAATCAAGACCGTGGTTGGATGTATAGGAGACTCACAAGGGGGTTGTTAACTCCCGGATTTCCCGAGAAGGTGAAAGAGTTTATCCAGTTTGTCGTAGATCATCCAGCTTGTATGAGTGAAGCGAAGATTAAATGCCCCTATACTAAGTATGCATGTAAGAGCTATCACAATACCGATGATGTAGAATATCATATATTTGAAGAATGAGTTTGTGAAAGATTACCAAGTATGGGTGTTTCATGGCGAGGGGACCATGTTGAATCCCGGAGGACAACAACATGTTGTACCGGATAATGATATTGAGGGGTCCGAGTTTGCATCCGGTCATAGAATGGTACATGACGCTGCCGGTCCAGAAGTGGTCTTCTATGAAGATGAGCCTCCGAATGCTGAATCATAGAAATTTTTCGATATGATGCGAGCAGCCAATAGGTTGTTCGTTATATATAGATTGTTAATTAGTGTTTTGTACTTAATTATTAGATGTATTTCACTTTTGACATAATAATATATTAATTTATTAATTATGGTTGCATCTTTCCATTTTAATATATATATGGTTGGAGAAATGAGAGGACAAGGATCTAGCAGTGACCAGACAACTGCCGGTCGTGGCCGTGCCCGTGGACGGTCTACGACAGCGTCCTTGGGAGTAATTCCCGAGGACGGTCCCTCTACTGCTACTCCACCGGCACCGTTGGACACCAGTGACAAAGTAGTTGTCCAGCCCGACTCGGCCGGGCCGTTGCTCCTCCTATCCGGACCAGTCTTTCGTTATATGCGGGAGATCTTCCGGAAATCTTTCTTCCAGTCCGGTAGAGCATGGCGGTTTTTATCGCCCGAAGAGCTAGATTACTACTGGAAAGAATTCAAGGTAATTGTTTATCTATTAGCTTCACAAATACGTTAATGTACAAAAGAAAGGTGTAACATGCATGTCTTTTATGCTTTTCAGAAGGAGTATACCTGGGATGAGCAGTACGGTGAGTATGACATGTATTGGGTCTTCTCGAGACATGCGGGGAACCGGTAAGTTGTAAATCACTATAGTTTGAAATAATTCATTAACTTACTTTGTAATTTTTTAATTAATTTTGTTTCATAGGTACAAGGACGTCATTCACAAGATGAGGACATCTGGGGTACCACATCACTCAGTGAGTGCTGATGTTTGGGCCGACTGGAAGGCCCATTGGGACTCAGAGGAAGAGAAGAAGAGGTCCCGCACTGCTCATGCCAATCGCATGAGCGAGCCTGAGGGTGAGGGCACCGGATTGGTGCGCCACACGGGAGGCTCCCGATCCTTCATGTGTTATTACGAGAGCCTGGTTTGATTCTTAACTTTATTTTTTCGATTCGTATAATGAAATTTATTAATTTTCTGACATACTAATAATTCGTATTGTTTTTTGTTAGTCCAAGGAGCTCGGTCACGCTCCGACGGCTCCCGAGCTGTATACCCACACACACACGTCGAGGAAGGAGAAGGAGAGGCATGTCCCAGTAGACTCGAGGGCAAAGAAGATGACGTCACGTATTTCGTAAATTATAATTACATTATGACACAATTATTAGTACCTAATTATACTATGTTTTCATCAGTTATTGTAGGAAGCCCTCTCCCAAAAGATTGGTTCCTCGTCCCAGCCACCGACCGAAGAGGGTCAAGATGCGAGTATGGATGACGTGAACGCGATGCAGATCTATCTGGAGATGGAGGGCGTCAACAAGAAGAACCGGGTGTACGGATTCGGTTCAGCGGCCGGTGCATACGTCGACACATCATACGGATGGGCGCGTCGAGCCAGGCCATCTCACCCCGGTTTGTCCTCTCAGATGAGCCAAGATGATGTTTAGCGCCAGATGCAAGAAATGCAAGCGCATTGAAATGCGCAGATGCAAGAAATGCAAGCGCATTGAAATGCGCAGATGCAAGAGCAGATGTGGCAAATGGAAGAGCGGATGGAAGCGCAAGTGTATGAGCGGATGCAGTCACGACTTCATTCTGATATCCATGAGAAAATGTCTCATTTCCTACGAGATGAGGTGGCAAAGATGATGCCGAACCTTCCGCCAGAACATCGTCCGCAACCGAACGACGACGACGACGACCCCGAGTCTTAGTTTTTTGTTTTGTACGAATGATGTTTGTAATAACAATTTCGGTTTAATTTATTATTCTATCTTTGTTTACTATTGCTTTTATAATAATTTCCAACTCATAAAAATGCAAAAAGCGAGGCAATATTAACGTAAACGAACATGTAAAACCGTATTCTATAACGATAATCAAGGACGTGTGGAAGAAATTTGCGACAGGATTTGCGACGGAAATCCATCTCAGTTTTGGGGCTCATGGACGCAGCATTAGCGACGGAATTTGGTTGCCAAAGCCGTCGCCAAAATCGGTCTCCCGGGGATCCATATTAGCGACGGAATACAGTCGTAAAAACCGTCGCAACAATCGGTCTCCAAATTTCAAATTTTGACACAGCATTCGGTCGCAAAAACCGTCGCTAAATAGTTGCGGCTATAATGTTCCGTCGCTAAAATCTTTTGGCGACCATTCCGGTTACGACGAGCTATTAGCAACGGTTTTCCGCCGCTAATCCATATTAGCGACGGATGTCCCTTGATTGGTGACGGAAAAATCCGTACCCAGTCAGTTGTTTTCTAGTAGTGTACTCGTTGCTGGATAAGAGAAGTGCCAATGCAAATTCGACATGCAAAAATCAATTATTGAAGAGTAGTCCAACTTACAGTTCGTTGGGGATGCCATGGGAATTGCAGGCTCAGAAGGAAGGGTTTGGACGACGGTAGCGTTTTCAAAGGTTCGAAATGCCGGGGGTAAATACTCGACTGCCCTAATCACTTTCTCTAAATCCTCAGATAACTCCTTAGCTTCTTTGGAGTACACTGCAAAGAGACGACAATAAGCCAATTAATCCGATGGATCCATGGAATTGAACAATGAACAAACATTTACCTGATTCCGACCACTCCGTTTTCATGAAAAGAGCATCGCTCCCTAAACCTAAAGAGTCAATATTGACGAAGAAAAACCTGTACCTCCAGCCGCGGACGTTCGCATCAACTTTCCCAACTAGAGGCTCCCGACCTGGGGAGCCCTAAACAGGTTCTGACACGAACACAAACTAACCGGATAGAATAAATACTCAGACTTCAAAAAAAGCCCAATTCCGGGTACCTTTCATTTAAACGGTCAAAGATTCGGAGTAAACACCAACCGGAAGGCATGATCTGGCATGGAGCGAGGTTCCATAACGTCATCGCATCTCGCACCAACTAGGAGAACGAAAAGGTATGTCCGATGGGGAAGGGGTAACCGTCATAGCAAGCATCCACCCTCTCGTCCTCGTCAGGAAGACGCACGAAGGCGCTCCCAGGGAACCTCGCCGTGGCAGCAAGATCGATCATTTCGCCCTCAGTGAGGACATTGGTAGCGACGTCTGCTTCCCTCAAATGAAACGTCGGAGCCATGGAAGATAACGGAAGGTGGGAGGAGAAGAAAACGGAAAAAGAGAGTGAAGTTTTGAGAGAGAGAACGCTTACCAAGGAAGAGATCAAAAGAGGTCGGGCGAATCCTGCAGATTGATGAGACCGACATTAATAGGCGCAGACGCAACAACCGAAACGTCTAGGCGGGACGAGCTCTAGGCCGTACACGTGGAGTGATCACAGGAAAAAGCAAACGCCCGGTTTCACTTAAACTGTCGATTGCTTTGGGGGCAATTGTTGGGATCCGGTTTTGGACGGTCCAGATGCGAATCGTCCACGACCCAGCAAGACATATAATGGACGCCCAGGGGGTTCCGAAGTTAACGCACCAGACATTGAAGACGGAAATGTTAGAGGAGTAATGGTTGGACGACTCTGAGATCTTCGCACCCGATGACCCGTTTTCAACGTGAAGAATATTGTTGTTATAAATACTATGGAAAAATCTTTGTAACGTACACAACGCTCTGATTCTAAGTCTTAATACAATTTTGATACAATTTCAACTTTCATTGTAGCTAGTTCTTATTTTTCATCATTTGCGATCGACTGATTGTGAGTTTGGAATTAGTCCGATTAATTACTCCCGTTAAACAAGTAATTTGGACTCGTCAACTTCTTTCTGACCAAAACAATATTACGAATCATATTTCAATCCCATAACCACCCGATTTTTTATGTTCGCTTTCCATATTTCATTGTCATACCCATATTTATACCAAACGCCAATCTGAGCTATAATAATCTCATGCCGTTAAAATTCAAAAAATCTAATAACACGTCACAAACAACCACTAAATTTGGTCAAGCTCCAGAAACTTTTGGAAGGAGAAGTAATGTTTATGAATTGGTCCCCTGCTCAATTCAGCATTGCCATTTAAACTGGCCCATAATATGAAAGTTCAGTTTCAAAAAAGACTTTTTCCTATTGGCCCAAACATCCTTTGAAATTGGATGTAGGTCAAAAGAAGAAAACCAAGTGGATAATAAGAAAGGTCTAAGCTCTAATCAAAGCACAATGATAATATGATTCTAACCAAATTATTAAGTAGCTATTTGTTTAAAATAAAGGTTTGAGTTGAAATGATGTATTGGATTGGAATGGTATGAGATTGAAAATGATAAATTTTAATTTAGTATTTAGTATTTAGGTAGAATATTTAATACATTTATAGCTCTTTATTCTCAAAACTTACTCAATCCTTGTAAATTGAGAAGGAGGTGTGGTAGAAGTTTCTTTACGGGCTTGACGAATGAGTATAATATCAAAATATGTCAAAAAAAACATTATGTATTGGGTTTCGATTCTTTAATCCGATTTCTCATACTTCAATCCTTTATATCAAACAACTACTATCAATTGTGAGTCACATATATATATGTATAAATTGGAATCCAAAACGTGAGCCTATATCAAAATTCATCAACACATAATATAATGTATTCATGAATTTGTCAATCATTCATCGACAGGCAGATTCATGGACACATAAAATTTATTTTCTAAAGTATGTAGATATATTGTTTTGTGCTAGATTGAAAGGGGCTCTGCTCCCCGTCTTCCCAGCCAATAGATGAACAATAAAAATGATAGTCTAACTATAAAATTATAATTCTCATCTAAAGGACATAGTATTTTCTATAAGAATGATATTCAAAGTATGAGAGACCGAGCTAGACTCAGAAGTCGGACAAACTGACAAGAAAAAAGGCAAACAATAAACAACTATACTAGAAGTAAACGAACATATGTGAAGGACTAACGCGAACTAATGATGAAACTAGAACGAGAAAAACAGGTGTATGTGTGCTCTCAGAAACCGATATGCAAACCGAATAAAGTACATGTATTTGGATGGTCTTCATAAATGGGTGAGAAGGATAACACTCCCAGAAATCGAACCCCACGACCTCTCAGTATGGGGAGTGACATCTCAGCCGCTAGAATACATGAGAATATGCTATTTGAATGGTCCTCAATTGAACACAATATTCACTTTTTGTGAACGTCTATTGTTCATTTTCAATCCTCCATTCTATTGTTTAATCAATTAGTGTACCTAAAATGTGTGTTTGCAGAGAACCCACATCATAAGTTTAGCTAAAAGTGTCAACGAGCATGATTGCTTCATTGAATATATGTATATATAATATATTAATGTCAATTTCTTTTCCGACCAATAAACTGTGGTCCGTTCTAATTTCTAAAGGTCTATTGTTCCTTAATAATAATATTAAATAAAAAGAAGGGATGATCTAAGATTGAAGAGGGTCTTAATCTTGTTGTCACACTCAATACTCACCATGCCTAATCTCATTCATGGGCTTAGCATTAGGTGGTAGTAATGGGAATGACAAGAGTCAATATCAACTTTACTGGACACTGATAGCATTTATGGTTTAGGCTTTGGACCACCCAGCCCAGCTCATTCAACGTTCCATATTGCCATTGTCATAATTTATGTCCTGCAAATTAGGGATGAAAAACAAACGGACCGTATAAAATAATCTGATGATCGATATTTTGATTAGCTGATTTTGGTTTTGGTTCAGCGAATCGGGGTTCGTTCGCCTAAATCTATTATAATGTCATTATTTAATATAATGGAGTTTTCTAGAATAATGTTGTTCGGCTAACATACATTATAATGACATTATTTTACATCTTTCTTCAACTTTTTTGATACGTATTCCAAAGTTTAAAAAATACTTATTTTGAAAAACTTCATTATAATTGATAATATAATTTAGGCGAACGGACCCTCAATCCATATTTTCATAACTAAATATAATATAATTTTCAATATATTAGGAGGCTAATCGAAAATCTGATTAATCGTTATTTGAGTTGACATATATCGATTAAGCAAATTTCCACCATTTAGAGTTCTCTCCTTAATTCTAACCAATAATTTCTTAAGTGTATTTTTTCTATTGGTTCTACTATTCTCTCTCTTCTAATTACTATTTTAAAAAAGTTTCCACACTTTTAGGAATAAATTGCTAAGACAAATACATTTTAATGTAATTCATGAGTATAAAATTTAATATTCTTTTAAAATTAACTCTAATTATTATATTGAACAATCATTTTCTTCACTTTGATAATTTTAATTTTTCAAATTAACTATTATCACCTATATATTAAAGCTCTCCCATTTAGAACTCTCTCCTTAATTCTAGCCAATAGTTTTTTAAGTGTATTTTTTCTATTGGTTCTACTATTCTCTCTCTTCTAATTACTATCTTTAGAAAAATTTCACACTCTTTTAGAAATAAATTGCTAAGACATTCACCTATATATTAAATCTCCCCCTTTTGCAGCTTTTGCAAAATGGGGAGATTATATAGATAATAGTTTTTATCACCTATATATTAAATCTCCCCCTTTTGCACCTATATATTAAATCTCTCCTTAAAATGATTGATAAATTTTTATCACATTATTAGTCACTCAAAAAATATAGATAATAGTTTTTTTCAATGTAATAACTAATGATATACTATACATAGATTATTTTTAGTCTTTAATCCCTTATAGTATGTTTATTTTAACTTATGTGAAGAGATTATATACGTATATAATCCACTGTCAGAGATGTTATAATATCTAGGGGAGTTAAAAGTGGGGATGGTGAAGGTGAAGAGTGTAATGAATTTAAGGATAAGATAAAGTGGAAGATGAAGTATTACCAGCTCTTTCATATATAATTGAATTTAGAGGTAATAAGAAAAAATAGTGTTTTTAGAGGGAGGTGAATGTATGCAAATAAGATAAAAGAGGAAATTGAATTTGTGCTAGTTGACTTTGGAAGGTAAATAATAATTCAAAACACTGAAGCTATTAAGTATTGTTATTGTAATAATAATAACAATATAAGAACCCATTTATTATGACTAACTTTACCGGTATAATTATTATTTTCTTCTTCAAATTTGGAGATTTTATATACTCTTTTAGGTTGTGACTTGGGAGCTGGGGTTATTCTAAGAGTTTGTTAAAGTAGTGTAATTGATTTGTATTTTTTAACTCATTGTACAACGTATTTGATTAAAATAAGAAAGAATCTTTTATCGTTTTAGAGTTTTGATATAGACAAGAGTTATTTCCTCTATGTTTAAGCAAGATTTAGATCAATCTATTATTAGTAATATAACTAAAAGATTTAATCTCCTGAAACTTATTAATATATTTATTAATGGGATAACTAAATGAATAGAAAGTCAAATAAAGTTTGGTTATTTCTAGGTTGTGTTAATTAATCTCTATTGGAACTGGATTGGAAGATATTTAAGATTAAAATAACAGGTGTTGTTTTTGCACTGATGATTTATGTATCATTGTAAACGTCTATATATGTTATAAACAAACGTCTATTTATATTGTTACACAATAATATTAAAATTTATCTCTTTTAAAATCAGTAGAAGCATAACAAATAATAATCTATTGAATAAAAGAATGCAAATTTAACAACAAGTAAAGGATAAGCAGAAGATCTAGAATGCAAATTTAACAAGTAAAGCATAAGCAAAAAATCTAGTTTATTATCTGAGCAACTGAATTGAGATCTTGAATTAACCATCTGAATTAGTCACCGAGCAACCATTTAGAGGTATTTATAGATTGAATTGGCCATTGAGTGAGGAAGTCGTTAAGTTCTGTAACGCCAGATTAAACGCGGGAGAAAGTCGTCAAGTTTTGAACGCCAGAATAACTGCAGGAGGAAGTTGAATGATTGTAATGACAGAATGATGATGGCATGTGTAATTACGTCTTACTAAATATTGGAAAAACATTTAAGGGTATAAGAGGTAATTCGTCTGAGAAGAATGACTTTGGCTATATTAGATTTGTGGAAGGGTATAATAGGTAGAACAAGTGTTAAATAAGATGGTATAACCGGTAAAACATGTACTAATTTGAGTTAATAGAAGGGAATAAGTGAAAAAAAAGTTTGACTTTTAAAACAATAAAAGAAACCACTAACTTAATTTTATAGTATACTAGTGATGGCATGCCCGTGCTACGCACGGGTTATTGTGTCTTTCTTTCTTTTTAAGGAAAATTACTTTTATTGAAGAGTTGTGTGCTTTGCACGGGCTTGTGTGTGGGTTGTTGGATCTTTGTATAGGTGAAAACATATAATTGAGACGACATTCTCCTTAAAAATTAATAGAATAATTTTTTGCTTTAGCATACAATGTGCATTGTCGGTCAAGCACATACTTGCAATTGAAGCTTTTTTTATTACGTAACTTGTGTGACCATGTGTGATACTCCATGGATTATTGTACATTACATTGTTTTTGATTAGGTATGTAACCTTTCGTTGTTATTATTTGAGCCTATTTTTTAAAGTTTTAAATTCCATTTCATCCACTATATTAACTAACATCGTAAAATGACAACAAACTATATACACATATTAAGAATTGAAGGTAATAGAAAAGATGGAAGAAAACATACAGAAGAATAAAAATTTATAGGAATAAATTGACATTAAGTTTGACTTCGCTTTGATATTGATCATCTTTTCCCAATCATAAAACCACTCAATTTTTTTATTCGTATTTATAGATTCATGGTGATGGCCGTTCTTATGGGACTGCATCCGTGCATTCATTTATGTATTTATAGAGTGATAGAGGTTATTCTTTGACTTCTGCAAAGAAGGGTCGAAACATAAAAAGAGAAAAGGTTTAAGGCGGTTTTGAGAATGAGAATATTTAATTGTACCAAAGGATATGAAATGAATTACGTGGAGTCTTGGAATTCAAAAAGACATGAAGTTAAATTTTATTAATTTGACTATTTATCTTCCATAATCAAGTAGAGGGTTAATACAACTTCTATTTTATTTGAGAGTTTTTCATTTTTCTTTCGCATTTATTTCAAAAATGATCAATAATGTAAATAAGGATATGTTAAGAAATATGCTTAAAAAAACTCAACTTTTTAAGGATTATGATATGATATGATGTATAGATTCATGGTGATGGGCTCTCTTATAGGACTGTATGTGTGTGTTCATTTATTTATTTATAGAGCAATGAAGGTGATGCTTTGACTTGTGCAAAGAAGGGTCGGAACATAGAAAGAGCAAAGGTGCAATGCAGTTTCAGAATAAGAAAGGATTTTTATTTAATAGTAATAAAGGATAAGAAGTGAATTATGTGGACTCTTGGAATTCAAAGGGACGCGAAGCTTAATTTACTTAATTTGACTATTTATCTTTCCTAATTGAGTAGAAGGCTATAGGGCTGCACAGATCAGGACCGGACCGGAAAAACCCGGTCTGGTCCCCGGTCCGTAATATCAAAATATTCCGGGTTCCTGTCCGGTCCGGGTGGACCGGTATTGGACCGGATTGAAGACAGGCTACTTGAAATTATAATAAAAATTAAAACATTAAAAGTTAAAAGTGAAACCCTCGTTCTCTACTTCTCTCCTCAAACTCAAACATGCAGCAACAGCCTCCCAGTCCTTTCTTCGTCTTCGCTTTCTCTCTCAAACCAGCCGTCGGCCCGCCAGAAGATTTCCGTTCCGCCAGTGTCTGCGTTTCCCTTTCTTCGTTTCCCAAACAGCAGCTGCCGCCCGGCCCGCCAGAAGATTTCCGCCAGCGTCTGCGTTTCCTCAAACAACAGCCGCTCCCAGCGTTCCACCAGCGTCTTCGTTTCTTTGCAGTTCCGACCGGTGGTCCGCCAGCGTTTCGCAGTCCTCCATCCCCTCCTCCTCCGACCGGTGTTCCGCAGTCCTCGTCCCTTCCTCCGCAGTCCGTCCAATCGCACGCCCAGTCGCCCACTAGTCGTCGGCTTCTCCGTTCACTAGCTTCTCCTCCTCCGTCCACCAGTCGTCGCCGCCGGCTTCTCCGTCCACCACAACCGGTCAGGGCCCAGGGGAAAGCAAAATAGTGAGATTAGCAATTTAATTCATATCAATCGGTTGTGGACCGGGGACCGGACAGTCCCCGGTCCACAAGTTTCTAAATTTCCGGTCCCCGGTACGTGACTTCCTGAAATTCCGGTCCGGTGCGGACCGGTTGTGCAGGTATAGAAGGCTAATGCAATTTTCATTTTATGTGAGAGATTTTAGTTTTTCTTTCACACTTATTTCCAAAAAGATGATTAAAGAAAATAAGGGCAACTAGGGAAATTTAAACAAAACCCAAGTTGAGTTTGAGGGCATACTTCTCAAATCGATTTAGATCTAAGAAGAAAATCGAGTTTCTGATGTAGAGGATCCCGTATGTGGGCAACTTGAGAGCATACTTCTCAAAAGAGAGGAAGAGATATGAAGAGAGGAAGAGAGAAAGATATTCTTGAACAATGGAGAATGTCTCTATTTATAGGCTAAGGAGGGGGGATTGGGCTATTGAGCTAACCAAATTGGGCCGAACAAATTGGGCCAACAACAATAGAATGTGGCTTTGTGTTGAATTTGTGTAATAAATATGGATGAACTACACATTTATGATTTTGTGTACAACCTAACTTTACAATTAGGCCTGCACAACGGGAATTTCAGGAAACTTGTGGACCGTGGACCGGAAATTTAGAAACTTGTGGACCGGGGACCGGACCGGACCGGTTGTGCCCGGTCCGGTCCGGTCCCCGGTCCACAACCGATTGATATGAATTAAATTGCTAATCTCACTGTTTTGCTTTCCCCTGGGCCCTTACCGGTTGTGGTGGACGGAGAAGCCGACGGCGACGACTGGTGGACGGAGGAGGAGAAGCTAGTGAACGGAGAAGCCGACGACTAGTGGGCGACTGGGCGCGCAACTGGGCGGACTGCGGAGGAGGGGACGAGGACTGCGAAACGCCGGTCGGAGGAGGAGGGGGCGGAGGACTGCGAAACGCTGGCGGACCACCGGTCGGAATTGCAAAGAAACGAAGACGCTGGTGGAACGCTGGGAGCGGCTGCTATTTGAGGAAATGCAAACGCTGGCGGAAATCTTCTGGCGGGCCGGGCGGCGGCTGCTGTTTGGGAAACGAAGAAAGGGAAACGCAGACGCTGGCGGAACAGAAATCTTCTAGCAGGCCGGCGGCTGGTTTGAGAGAGAAAGCGAAGACGAAGAAAGGACTCAGGACTGGGAGGCTCCTCCTGCCTGTTTGAGTTTGAGGAGAGAAGTAGAGAACGAGGGTTTCACTTTTAACTTTTAATGTTTTAATTTTTATTATAATTTCAAGTAGCCTGTCTTCAATCCGGTCCAATACCGGTCCACCAGGACCGGAACCCGGAATATTTTGATATTATGGACCGGGGACCGGACCGGCAGCCATCTAGTCTTGCGAGGTTCTTTCTGCCATTGCTACAATCTATGCCGTTCGAAATTTCTTTGTTCGTACCAAACCGCTGTCTTACCGCAGCTGCTGGCACAAAGTTTCATTTAGAACAGAAACTTTCTCTAGAGGAGTAGGACTTGAACCCTCAATGTCTGGCTCGTTGAATTCGGCAATTTCTAAATCAGCTCAAAGCAGAGGAGGAAGGGTGAGCAGCATCCTCCGCTAACTGTTACGGGTCGGTGCCTTCTGCCCAGCCGGGGAATGATTAAAAAGTAGAATTGACGGAGCTCCAAAAGTGATCCTGGAAAAGAAACGACCGGACCGGGTTTTTCCGGTCCGGTCCGGTCCTGATCTGTGCAGCCCTATTTACAATATACTAGGACCTTCGGGCCCGTGTTTTTTTGTTTTTTCCTTTATTTTATTGTGTAGTTTTTTTCTATATTTTTTCTTATCTTTTCTTTTTCATGCCCTAATGGTTTTATTGTATTATTTTTTCTATAAAGAATAATGATATATTAAAATACTATATGAATATTATTATGCTGGTTTTATTGTAGTTACGTTTTGTATTTTTCAACAACTCTATCTAATTGACCTAATTATAATATTTTCTGTTCAGAATAATAATACAGTTTAAAATACTCTATTAATATTTTAATCTAGTTTTATTTGATCTATATTTCGAATAATCCACCAATGTTATCTAATTTAGGCCTTGAACATGATAATTTACTTTTTCTATATATAACAATGTTTGTATTAGTGACCTAACACTAATAATTGTCCCTTTTTCATATTCTTAGTGATATAATTATTCTCGTTGTGTAAATTGATTTGAGAAAAAGGTCACTTATTTTGATATTCTATAAATTTTTATGTCATTGTACTTCAAGATATTAGATACCGTACTATATTTGTCTACTAATTCTCATTGTTTTACTTGAATAAAACTTACGAACATTCCAGCAATCCTATCTAATTTAGGCCAATAAAATGATAATCATTTATTTTTTATATGTATAATTGTGTTTATATTAGTCAGTCAACAAAATAATTTTTCTCTCTCCATATTGTTAGTGGTGTATTTAATCTTGTTGTGTAAATTGATTTGAAACAAAGGTCACTTATTTTGGTCGTCTTTTTTATTTTGATATCTTTGTAGTTCATGATATTAGATATCGTAATATATTTGTCTACTCAATCTAATTATTTTCCTCAAATAAAACATAGGAATCCGTTTATTTGAATCTACAATATTATGTTGTACCATGCCGGTTGGTAAGAAGAAACAGAAAAAACTACACAATAAAATGAAGGAAACAAACAAAAATACGAAAAAAGAAACAATGAAAGATCCTAGTAAAAAGGCAATGAGATTTGTATTTTTGTGTACCGTGTTCCATAGTGCAGCGTGAGCACGATCCAGGTAGAGCAATTGAGTCAGTGCCTTGTCCATTTGTGGTTGTGGAGCTTCAACGCTGTTCATTGTTTCAAACTTGTTCCTTGTTGTTACATTGTAGAGGAAGGAACTGAGGTGAGTATAATCTTGAGTGGTGTGTTTGTAGGGATATATATACACATCCTTGGTTTAGTATTGTGGAAGTTGAATACTTTTTGAAACCCCATGGTTGAGATTTTTAATGGTGATCTCCCAAAAGCCATAGTTGAGACCTTTAATGGTTATTTAGGGCATATGACGTTTAAGTTGACTGAGGATCTCAATGGTTCAATTTATGTAATGCTTTTTTAATCGGTTTTCTTTATACTTTAATTGTGATCTATGGTGTAGGACGTTTAAGTTGATTGTAGATTGGAATGGTCCGGTTACAATGAAACACATTAAGAAGAATAAGGTTCTTCAATGGGGCGGAAGGGAACAATAGAATTTAAAATCTTACATAACATTTGATGACAAATGTAATTTCATATTTATTGATTTGAAATCCTCCTAATTTATATAAATATATTAAGATAAGATAAGATTAAGATTTATATTCTTTTACTTTGAGATCTTACTTATTAGTGTTTTTTAGATTGATTATTAGTCATTACTTGGGTAATTGTGAAAGGACAACTGAAAGTTTATGCTCAAAGTTTTTAAAATTTAGCATCAACACTATGTTAGAGACACATTCTGGATCACAGAAATTTATTCCAACGACTTGAAGGATATTTAAAATTTAAATATCATCTCACAAAGTTGAAAGATATAAAAACAGAAATCAAACTTTGGCATATAGTGTTCTTGTTTTCCGAGCTACATCATCATCAAGTCATGCAACCCTCAAACATCACATATTAACACAACTATTTGCAATCAACTTATAAATAGATATTGTATAATAGAATATAACATAGATTTTTGATCTATATCAGATCTCACCATCATTACTAATGTGATTTTTGAAATTCATATGCACTACTTCAAACTCTGCAATGTTCTTTGGCTAGTGAAAATCCCACAATTAAAATGAAATTCTTCTATACATCGAGTGTATCTGGAGTGGTTTGGTGTTTGCATAATAGAGGTCTAATCGAGGCCAATATGAAATATAATACTTAAATTATAATAAGGATAAGAAACACAAATTAGAATTACTCAACCAAAAGGGGAATTAAGAAACGTTGATTTCTTTCTTACCTGATATAGATTCTCATATAATAACGGAAGGAAATCAATCTACGGTAAGTTTTAGATCGTGAAGATGAAAGTAGAGGGGGTGGTGAAATCCGATGGAGAGGTGAATTTGGCTTTTCGAGAGGCCGACAAAGCAAAAGAAGTGTCATGGTCCATGAGTTCTGAGGTCGTACACTCATAGTGAGGAATGGACGAATGAATGAGCTTATTAATCTAAAGGGTATTTAATTGATGAGAGGCAAGTGAAAGGTTCAAGCTCTAGTTGTAACCGTGACTTTACTTAAAGGGGTATCTGGATGAGGCAGGCAATAAGGTTGCTCAATCAATTAGTAAGTTAAAAGATCAAAAGTCATAACTCATAAGTTATTGTATATGAAGAATAAATTTGGATTGGAATAAATAAAAACTATATTTTTATTATTAAAATTAGAGAAACAAGAATGAGTTGATTTATATTAATTTAATGCTTTAAAACCCAACTTTATGAGTATTATTATGATGGAAATGAGAATCTTAAATTCAATATTTATTGATTTGAACCGCCCAAATCTTTATGTATATATATTATATATATATAATATACAAATTAAGATTAAGATTTATATTTTTTTAGTTTGAGGTCTTGCTTATTAGTGTTTTTTAGATTGATTATTAATTATTGATTGGGTTAATGTGAAATTAGACAATTGAAAGTTTAAGCTCAAAGTTAGTAAAATATAGTATCAACACTATGTTAAAGAGACACTCTGGATTACAAAATTTATTCAAACAATTTGAAGGATAATTAAAATTTAAATATTTTCTCACAAAGTTGAAAGATAAAAAAACATAAATCAAACTTTGGCATATAGTGTTCTTGTTTTCCGAGCTACGTCATCATCAAGTCATGCCACCCTCAAACATCACATATTGATCCAACTATTTGAAATCAACTTATAAATAGATATTGTATAATAGAAATTAACATAGATTTGTGATCTATACCAGATCTCACCATCATTACTAATGTGATTTTTGAAATTCATATGCACTACTTCAAAGTCTGCAATGTTCTTTGGCTAGTGAAAATCCCTCAATTAAAAGGAAATTCTTCCATACATCAAGTGTATCTGGTGTGGTTGGATGTCTATATAATAGAGGTCTAATCGAGGCCAATATGAAACAGAATACTTAAATCATAATAAGGATAAGAAACACAAATAAGAATTACTCAACCAAAAGGGGAATTAAAAAATGTTGATTTCTTTCTTACCTGATATAGATTCTCATAGAATAATGGAAGGAAATCAATCTACGTAAGTTGTTGACCAAAAAAGATGGAAGTAGAGGGGGTGATGAAAGTTGGTGGAGAGGTGAATTTGGCTTTAGGAGAGGCGGAGAAAGCAAAAGAAGTGCCATGACCGATGAGTTCTGAGGTCGTACACTTATAGGGAGGATTGGACGAAGGAAGGAGCTTATTAATCTAAAGGGTATTTAATGGACAAGAGGCAAGCAAAAGGTTCAAGCTTCCATTGTAACCGTGACTTTACTTACAGGGATATCTTGATGATGGAGGCAATAAGGTTGCTCAATTAATTAGTAAGTTGGAAGGTCATAAGTCATAACTCATAAGTAATGGTATGTGAAGCATAAATTTGGATTGGGATAAATAAAAACTATATTATTATTATTAAAATGAGAAATTTTCAAAAAAAACACCCCTTATATGGGTGAATTTCACTTTAAACACCCCTTATATCACTATTTATAAAGCCCCACCCCTTATATTACTTCCGTCACCAAATCCCCACCCTTGCCTGGTTTCCGTTAACTTTTCTGTTAAAATGCGTGAAATGACCCTTTTACCCTTCACTTTTGTTTTGAAATTCCAAAAATAACCCTCCATTCTTACCCCCATCTCCTTCTTCGTTCAGCAGATCCCCTTCTTCGTTCTCCAAATGTTTTTCAATCGAACGAAGAGTAATTTCGATTGTTAAAATTAAGGCACCGACATTAAAATTACTGGAATCTATGTACTTTAAATCCAGTAATTTTTTCATGATTGTTCGGATTATTCCTTCCAAATGAAGGGTAAAAGTATACAGATCTGCTGACGGAATTTGCTGGATTAAATTTCGATTGTGAAAAAATGCTTACTGGATTAACGATTGCTGGATTTAAATCCAGTAATTTCAATTGTTCAAGAAGGGGATCTGCTGGATTAACGAATGAAAAAATGGTCTTCTAGTAATTTTATTGCCTTCTTTGTTCTCCAAATGTTTTCTGTCCTTCTCGGAGCCAGCCCTGTCCACCAACGACTTCAATTTCCGATTTTGGTTGTTCCTTCCATTCAATTTCCGACTTCAATTTCCGATTTCCGATTTCCAAATGGTCTTCTAGGGAGGTCGAATTCAAATTAGGGACTAGGGAGGTCGAATTCTTCTCCCTCGACGAGAACTGACCTGAATCGTGCGACCTGCATCGGCGAGAACCGACCAGAAGCTCGTAGCTCTTCCTCGAATTAGGGACTAGGGAGGTCAGCCTTCTTCTTCTCTGTCGGAAGATGAAATTTGACCTCGTGAGCAGCAGATCTGGTTTGGCGTTGGATTGAACCCAAGGTTCGAGGTTCCCTGTTCATCTCACCATCGCCAGATCCAAAATTGAAGACGAGGAGTGGCTGGAGGTTGAAGACGAAGAAGTTAAAGAAAGTTAATTTCTTTCAATGTTAATGGAGTAAAAATAAAAATAATAAAACTTGTAATTTTTTAGAATTTTGAAGGGCAAAATTGTAATTTCAGGCATTTGGACGGAATTCCTAACGGAAACCAGGCAAGGGTGGGGATTTGGTGACGGAAGTAATATAAGGGGTGGGGCTTTATAAATAGTGATATAAGGGGTGTTTAAAGTGAAATTCACCCATATAAGGGGTGTTTTTTTTGAAAATTTCTCTATTAAAATTAGAGAAATAAGAATGAGTTGATTTTATAGTAATTTATTGCTTTAAAAAACTCAACATTATTGATTTGAACCCTTAATCTTTATATATATTAAGATTAAGATAAGATAAGATTAAGATATTTGCAAAATTCAATATGAATAAAAGGGTATTTATTGTTTCTTAAACCCAACATTTAATGATTTGAAGTACCCCAAATCTTTTTATATATTAAGATTAGATAGATTAGACAGATTCTAACATTTGAAATCCTTGACAAACTAGAAATTTCAATCACTTCTTCCTATTTTACTCTCATCTATTTAATTCGTTATCTATAGGTGATCACTTAAAAAAATTCACATAGATTAAGAAAACTATTGATATTGAAGAATCTAAAAACTGTATCAGTATTAAGACTCAACGCCTATTTAAACCAATAAAAATTGAAAAGAAAGTCTATTACCAACTTTTAAAACAATTTCATTAAACCATATGTGATAAAAATAATTATTCATTTCAATCTTAATTCTCTAAATAAATATAACCATCTACAAAAGAGTCTATTAATTCATAAAATTTTTGAGGAAAAAGATGATAATCTGGTTCGTCGGATTATAAAAGAGAACCCATCTATTATAAATATGTTAAACAAACTACTACTAAATTCCTTTGAAAAAAGACAAATCATATCATTGTCCGCCCATAAATATTAATGACATGGGCAAGAGTCTGAGGGCCCTTTCGAGTAAATCGTGTTAAAGTTGATGTTGAATGTTAAAGTTAAATGTTGTTATTACATTTAGAAAAGCGTGTTCGGCTGAAAATGTTGAATTATAGAATGAAACTTATAAAATTACATTAGTACACTTCTTATTCTTATTATATATAGATTAATTAAATCTTTTGAAAACATTCCTCTCTCTAATTAATCAAAACTAGTATTAGATGCCCGTGCAAAACGCGGACCATTGTGTTCCATTATTTTTTCGACTTTTATCATTTTTTCTTCTTCTGTATCTTTATGCGTTACATTTTGTTTTCGTACACCATCTATATTTAAGATTATTTAGGCTTATACTTAGCAATTGTTTTGGTCCGTGTGAGGCAGTTTGTATAGTACACGATGGGACGTATTATTTGTTTCATCATTCCTCGGGAATATTCTCGGCTGGAGGAGTTAACTAGGGAGGAGTTACATACAAGATGATTCTTCTATTTATAATTCAATTTCGATATGGAGGAGGTTTTAGTATTAAGGGTTTGTACGATGGTGGACTACTATGTCTCTTGAGCCCAATCTAATCTAATATACTATAAAAGTTGAGTTGGAGGTCAATTTATAACCTCTAATTCAACTTTCAAATTCCTAACCTACCCCTTACAGTAACCCTCTAAACTTTTGATATTACCTTTTATGCCCCTCATTTTAATGTCAACTTACCTTATATTTTCTAAGATTAATGACACCATTAATATTTTTATGCTAAAAACCCCCCTCTCTTCCACTTAATGACTATAAAAAACTCCTTTCTTCCACTTAATGACTAGAAAAAATCATCTCTTTTACTTAATGACTTAACTCCCTTTGACCAAAGACATTTATAACTATAGCCTTTATTTCTAGTTCTTCCTTACCATTCCGACCCCTAACATGTCTTCCTCTCCCTTATTTTGCTTCTTTATCCCCAAACCTCTTCAACATTCCATCCCTAATCCTAACCCACCCCAAGCATCTCTCTTCTACTTCTCGACCAGCCATGACTTCCACTCCTTTGCTCCTCTTTCCATCCTACTGATCTTCTTCCTTCTTCCCCTCTCTTTTATGTGCTGATTGAACCCTTGCCTTCTCTTTTACTGCTCTTCCGATCAAATCACCTCGATCTGACTTTCCTGCTACCTTCTCATCGGGCCTTCCGATCCTAGCTTTTGGTACTTGTTTTATTCCCTCTCATCCATGTTTTTTTTGTAATTCGATTCTTGTAGGGTTTTACGAGTTTTAAGCGATTTGCATCTAATGTCTAGGCAATTAGGAATGTTCACACCTAATGGGGAGATCAAGCAATAGAGATTCCAAGGATTTTTCCTCTGATTCCTCCTTCTTAAGTCATGGTAATTCTCCTCTTCCTTTCTCATTTTATATCAGTTTTGGATTTGTGGTTTTTGGCTAAGGGTTGTTGACCCCTTTTATTCTTACTACTTCTTTTCGTCTCGATCATTTTGTGTTTCTCAGTTTCCACGGACTTGAAATTAGTTGTTGATTTTTTGGAAAAGTACATTTGCTTAAGCTATTCTAATTATATTTTAACTATTTCGACCATATCAATGCTTAATCCTCATGTTGTTGCTAGGATTTTTAGTATTTGTGGCATTAGTGCCATCTAATCTACATTGGATTTATATACATAATGTCATGCTTTTCGTTTTGGTGCAGATCATGCACAGTTTCATGTATTACAAATTCTTTGTTCGGTTAGCTTAAGTTGGAAGAAAATGAGTTGTGTGGCATTGAAGAGGAAGAAGAAGTTGTCTCACAAAATGGCCGGGATGTTGATCAATGTCACTTTAATGAGATAAAATATCTTTATGTTGGATAATCCTCTCCTTTCTTCATACCTATTTTGTTGGGAAGTTAAGGCATCAATCTCCAGTGAAGGAATAAATAATGGTATTAGAAGGAAAATCCTTCACTTTATACATTGATTGATCAATAATGTAGTTTGAGTTGCATATGGTCTATGTTTCATAACTTTTCTGTCCAATGATTCCATATTTTAGGTTGTTGGTGTTGGATCCTTGTTGGATGTGGACGATATGAATACAACATTTTCCAAGGCCAGTTTATCATATGATTGGATTTATCTTTGAGCAGCTACAATGTCAATTGATTCTCCTTAGATTTTTTTCATTGTCTAAAGTGTTATACTGTTTTGTATTATTAATGCTCATAATGCTCCTTCAGTTCATTCCCAATATGCTCATAAATCATAATGCTTTCTCTATGATTTTCCTGTTCTCTATCATACCAATACTTTGATGTGTATTTTCTAGCTAATATGTCATAGTTCTTAATAATTAATTTTGCATCTATATGAAGCATGAAAAAGCTAGCTAGAATAGTTTGCCAATACATGATGCAGCAAATCGTTAAGTCACAAAGAATTAGGTGATTGAACTCAGTAGTGGATTTAAGGGATGACTTAAGTAGATTAAAATCTTTTAAATTACAACCATAAAATCTAAGTACACATGGATAAAGACCTTTGATGTGGTTGATTTGTCTTCCTAGCTATTTATGTAGATTAGAATTCCAACTGTAATCTGTTAACTTATGTAGAACAAAACCAACATTCAAATACATAAAAATAACAAATCAATCTTCTTTAAATTAAATATTAACTACATGTTCAACATGCATTTGTGGCAATTTTCTAAACATATAATGTACGAATTTCACTGTTCACTTATCAAAATTAGTGATCTTTGATCCATATCAAGTACCTTTACTCTAAACTTGTCTTTGTGCATTGATTCTTGTTCTAGATTTTAGTTTTTATTATGAATTTGACATGAATAAAGAAATGGAACTATGCAAGTAAAAGCATCATATGTATGAACAAAGATGAACATTCAGTAAACCGTTTA
>NW_027370517.1:0-35473 GCF_046119375.1 Phyllobates terribilis | reverse complement strand
CATGTTTTTCATATACCAGAAATGTTTGAAGCTACTGACTGAATGAAAGGAGCTGGCATCTCACTCTCTTTGAATCTTCTTTATCATGCTAGGAATAACAGGAAAAAGCTAAAAATTTCAGAATTGCACCGTGCAATGTGGAGATATTACTGTTTGTGCATTTACAATATTCATTGATTTTTGCCATTGAAAAACATGTTTTTCATATACCAGAAATGTTTGAAGCTACTGACTGAATGAAAGGAGCTGGCATCTCACTCTCTTTGAATCTTCTTTATCATGCTAGGATTAACAGGAAAAAGCTAAAAATTTCAGAATTGCACCTTGCAATGTGGAGATATTACTGTTTGTGCATTTACAATATTCATTGATTTTTGCCATTGAAAAACATGTTTTTCATATACCAGAAATGTTTGAAGCTACTGACTGAATGAAAGGAGCTGGCATCTCACTCTCTTTGAATCTTCTTTATCATGCTAGGATTAACAGGAAAAAGCAAAAAATTTCAGAATTGCACCGTGCAATGTGGAGATATTACTGTTTGTGCATTTACAATATTCATTGATTTTTGCCATTGAAAAACATGTTTTTCATATACCAGAAATGTTTGAAGCTACTGACTGAATGAAAGGAGCTGGCATCTCACTCTCTTTGAATCTTCTTTATCATGCTAGGATTAACAGGAAAAAGCTAAAAATTTCAGAATTGCACCGTGCAATGTGGAGATATTACTGTTTGTGCATTTACAATATTCATTGATTTTTGCCATTGAAAAACATGTTTTTCATATACCAGAAATGTTTGAAGCTACTGACTGAATGAAAGGAGCTGGCATCTCACTCTCTTTGAATCTTCTTTATCATGCTAGGATTAACAGGAAAAAGCAAAAAATTTCAGAATTGCACCGTGCAATGTGGAGATATTACTGTTTGTGCATTTACAATATTCATTGATTTTTGCCATTGAAAAACATGTTTTTCATATACCAGAAATGTTTGAAGCTACTGACTGAATGAAAGGAGCTGGCATCTCACTCTCTTTGAATCTTCTTTATCATGCTAGGATTAACAGGAAAAAGCAAAAAATTTCAGAATTGCACCGTGCAATGTGGAGATATTACTGTTTGTGCATTTACAATATTCATTGATTTTTGCCATTGAAAAACATGTTTTTCATATACCAGAAATGTTTGAAGCTACTGACTGAATGAAAGGAGCTGGCATCTCACTCTCTTTGAATCTTCTTTATCATGCTAGGATTAACAGGAAAAAGCTAAAAATTTCAGAATTGCACCGTGCAATGTGGAGATATTACTGTTTGTGCATTTACAATATTCATTGATTTTTGCCATTGAAAAACATGTTTTTCATATACCAGAAATGTTTGAAGCTACTGACTGAATGAAAGGAGCTGGCATCTCACTCTCTTTGAATCTTCTTTATCATGCTAGGATTAACAGGAAAAAGCTAAAAATTTCAGAATTGCACCTTGCAATGTGGAGATATTACTGTTTGTGCATTTACAATATTCATTGATTTTTGCCATTGAAAAACATGTTTTTCATATACCAGAAATGTTTGAAGCTACTGACTGAATGAAAGGAGCTGGCATCTCACTCTCTTTGAATCTTCTTTATCATGCTAGGATTAACAGGAAAAAGCTAAAAATTTCAGAATTGCACCGTGCAATGTGGAGATATTACTGTTTGTGCATTTACAATATTCATTGAATTTTGCCATTGAAAAACATGTTTTTCATATACCAGAAATGTTTGAAGCTACTGACTGAATGAAAGGAGCTGGCATCTCACTCTCTTTGAATCTTCTTTATCATGCTAGGATTAACAGGAAAAAGCTAAAAATTTCAGAATTGCACCTTGCAATGTGGAGATATTACTGTTTGTGCATTTACAATATTCATTGATTTTTGCCATTGAAAAACGTCCAGAAATGTTTGAAGCTACTGACTGAATGAAAGGAGCTGGCATCTCACTCTCTTTGAATCTTCTTTATCATGCTAGGATTAGCAGGAAAAAGCAAAAAATTTCAGAATTGCACCGTGCAATGTGGAGATATTACTGTTTGTGCATTTACAATATTCATTGATTTTTGCCATTGAAAAACATGTTTTTCATATACCAGAAATGTTTAAAGCTACTGACTGAATGAAAGGAGCTGGCATCTCACTCTCTTTGAATCTTCTTTATCATGCTAGGATTAACAGGAAAAAGCTAAAAATTTCAGAATTGCACCGTGCAATGTGGAGATATTACTGTTTGTGCATTTACAATATTCATTGATTTTTGCCATTGAAAAACATGTTTTTCATATACCAGAAATGTTTGAAGCTACTGACTGAATGAAAGGAGCTGGCATCTCACTCTCTTTGAATCTTCTTTATCATGCTAGGCTTAGCAGGAAAAAGCAAAAAATTTCAGAATTGCACCGTGCAATGTGGAGATATTACTGTTTGTGCATTTACAATATTCATTGATTTTTGCCATTGAAAAACATGTTTTTCATATACCAGAAATGTTTGAAGCTACTGACTGAATGAAAGGAGCTGGCATCTCACTCTCTTTGAATCTTCTTTATCATGCTAGGATTAGCAGGAAAAAGCAAAAAATTTCAGAATTGCACCTTGCAATGTGGAGATATTACTGTTTGTGCATTTACAATATTCATTGATTTTTGCCATTGAAAAACATGTTTTCATATACCAGAAATGTTTGAAGCTACTGACTGAATGAAAGGAGCTGGCATCTCACTCTCTTTGAATCTTCTTTATCATGCTAGGATTAGCAGGAAAAAGCTAAAAATTTCAGAATTGCACCTTGCAATGTGGAGATATTACTGTTTGTGCATTTACAATATTCATTGATTTTTGCCATTGAAAAACATGTTTTTCATATACCAGAAATGTTTGAAGCTACTGACTGAATGAAAGGAGCTGGCATCTCACTCTCTTTGAATCTTCTTTATCATGCTAGGATTAACAGGAAAAAGCAAAAAATTTCAGAATTGCACCGTGCAATGTGGAGATATTACTGTTTGTGCATTTACAATATTCATTGATTTTTGCCATTGAAAAACGTCCAGAAATGTTTGAAGCTACTGACTGAATGAAAGGAGCTGGCATCTCACTCTCTTTGAATCTTCTTTATCATGCTAGGATTAGCAGGAAAAAGCTAAAAATTTCAGAATTGCACCGTGCAATGTGGAGATATTACTGTTTGTGCATTTACAATATTCATTGATTTTTGCCATTGAAAAACATGTTTTTCATATACCAGAAATGTTTGAAGCTACTGACTGAATGAAAGGAGCTGGCATCTCACTCTCTTTGAATCTTCTTTATCATGCTAGGATTAGCAGGAAAAAGCTAAAAATTTCAGAATTGCACCGTGCAATGTGGAGATATTACTGTTTGTGCATTTACAATATTCATTGATTTTTGCCATTGAAAAACGTCCAGAAATGTTTGAAGCTACTGACTGAATGAAAGGAGCTGGCATCTCACTCTCTTTGAATCTTCTTTATCATGCTAGGATTAACAGGAAAAAGCTAAAAATTTCAGAATTGCACCTTGCAATGTGGAGATATTACTGTTTGTGCATTTACAATATTCATTGATTTTTGCCATTGAAAAACATGTTTTTCATATACCAGAAATGTTTGAAGCTACTGACTGAATGAAAGGAGCTGGCATCTCACTCTCTTTGAATCTTCTTTATCATGCTAGGATTAGCAGGAAAAAGCTAAAAATTTCAGAATTGCACCGTGCAATGTGGAGATATTACTGTTTGTGCATTTACAATATTCATTGATTTTTGCCATTGAAAAACATGTTTTTCATATACCAGAAATGTTTGAAGCTACTGACTGAATGAAAGGAGCTGGCATCTCACTCTCTTTGAATCTTCTTTATCATGCTAGGATTAGCAGGAAAAAGCAAAAAATTTCAGAATTGCACCTTGCAATGTGGAGATATTACTGTTTGTGCATTTACAATATTCATTGATTTTTGCCATTGAAAAACATGTTTTTCATATACCAGAAATGTTTGAAGCTACTGACTGAATGAAAGGAGCTGGCATCTCACTCTCTTTGAATCTTCTTTATCATGCTAGGATTAGCAGGAAAAAGCTAAAAATTTCAGAATTGCACCGTGCAATGTGGAGATATTACTGTTTGTGCATTTACAATATTCATTGATTTTTGCCATTGAAAAACATGTTTTTCATATACCAGAAATGTTTGAAGCTACTGACTGAATGAAAGGAGCTGGCATCTCACTCTCTTTGAATCTTCTTTATCATGCTAGGATTAACAGGAAAAAGCTAAAAATTTCAGAATTGCACCGTGCAATGTGGAGATATTACTGTTTGTGCATTTACAATATTCATTGATTTTTGCCATTGAAAAACATGTTTTTCATATACCAGAAATGTTTGAAGCTACTGACTGAATGAAAGGAGCTGGCATCTCACTCTCTTTGAATCTTCTTTATCATGCTAGGATTAACAGGAAAAAGCTAAAAATTTCAGAATTGCACCTTGCAATGTGGAGATATTACTGTTTGTGCATTTACAATATTCATTGATTTTTGCCATTGAAAAACATGTTTTTCATATACCAGAAATGTTTGAAGCTACTGACTGAATGAAAGGAGCTGGCATCTCACTCTCTTTGAATCTTCTTTATCATGCTAGGATTAACAGGAAAAAGCAAAAAATTTCAGAATTGCACCGTGCAATGTGGAGATATTACTGTTTGTGCATTTACAATATTCATTGATTTTTGCCATTGAAAAACATGTTTTTCATATACCAGAAATGTTTGAAGCTACTGACTGAATGAAAGGAGCTGTCATCTCACTCTCTTTGAATCTTCTTTATCATGCTAGGATTAACAGGAAAAAGCTAAAAATTTCAGAATTGCACCGTGCAATGTGGAGATATTACTGTTTGTGCATTTACAATATTCATTGATTTTTGCCATTGAAAAACATGTTTTTCATATACCAGAAATGTTTGAAGCTACTGACTGAATGAAAGGAGCTGGCATCTCACTCTCTTTGAATCTTCTTTAACATGCTAGGATTAACAGGAAAAAGCAAAAAATTTCAGAATTGCACCGTGCAATGTGGAGATATTACTGTTTGTGCATTTACAATATTCATTGATTTTTGCCATTGAAAAACATGTTTTTCATATACCAGAAATGTTTGAAGCTACTGACTGAATGAAAGGAGCTGGCATCTCACTCTCTTTGAATCTTCTTTATCATGCTAGGATTAACAGGAAAAAGCTAAAAATTTCAGAATTGCACCTTGCAATGTGGAGATATTACTGTTTGTGCATTTACAATATTCATTGATTTTTGCCATTGAAAAACATGTTTTTCATATACCAGAAATGTTTGAAGCTACTGACTGAATGAAAGGAGCTGGCATCTCACTCTCTTTGAATCTTCTTTATCATGCTAGGATTAACAGGAAAAAGCAAAAAATTTCAGAATTGCACCGTGCAATGTGGAGATATTACTGTTTGTGCATTTACAATATTCATTGATTTTTGCCATTGAAAAACATGTTTTTCATATACCAGAAATGTTTGAAGCTACTGACTGAATGAAAGGAGCTGGCATCTCACTCTCTTTGAATCTTCTTTATCATGCTAGGATTAGCAGGAAAAAGCTAAAAATTTCAGAATTGCACCGTGCAATGTGGAGATATTACTGTTTGTGCATTTACAATATTCATTGATTTTTGCCATTGAAAAACATGTTTTTCATATACCAGAAATGTTTGAAGCTACTGACTGAATGAAAGGAGCTGGCATCTCACTCTCTTTGAATCTTCTTTATCATGCTAGGATTAGCAGGAAAAAGCAAAAAATTTCAGAATTGCACCTTGCAATGTGGAGATATTACTGTTTGTGCATTTACAATATTCATTGATTTTTGCCATTGAAAAACATGTTTTTCATATACCAGAAATGTTTGAAGCTACTGACTGAATGAAAGGAGCTGGCATCTCACTCTCTTTGAATCTTCTTTATCATGCTAGGATTAGCAGGAAAAAGCTAAAAATTTCAGAATTGCACCGTGCAATGTGGAGATATTACTGTTTGTGCATTTACAATATTCATTGATTTTTGCCATTGAAAAACATGTTTTTCATATACCAGAAATGTTTGAAGCTACTGACTGAATGAAAGGAGCTGGCATCTCACTCTCTTTGAATCTTCTTTATCATGCTAGGATTAGCAGGAAAAAGCAAAAAATTTCAGAATTGCACCGTGCAATGTGGAGATATTACTGTTTGTGCATTTACAATATTCATTGATTTTTGCCATTGAAAAACGTCCAGAAATGTTTGAAGCTACTGACTGAATGAAAGGAGCTGGCATCTCACTCTCTTTGAATCTTCTTTATCATGCTAGGATTAACAGGAAAAAGCTAAAAATTTCAGAATTGCACCTTGCAATGTGGAGATATTACTGTTTGTGCATTTACAATATTCATTGATTTTTGCCATTGAAAAACATGTTTTTCATATACCAGAAATGTTTGAAGCTACTGACTGAATGAAAGGAGCTGGCATCTCACTCTCTTTGAATCTTCTTTATCATGCTAGGATTAGCAGGAAAAAGCTAAAAATTTCAGAATTGCACCGTGCAATGTGGAGATATTACTGTTTGTGCATTTACAATATTCATTGATTTTTGCCATTGAAAAACGTCCAGAAATGTTTGAAGCTACTGACTGAATGAAAGGAGCTGGCATCTCACTCTCTTTGAATCTTCTTTATCATGCTAGGATTAACAGGAAAAAGCAAAAAATTTCAGAATTGCACCTTGCAATGTGGAGATATTACTGTTTGTGCATTTACAATATTCATTGATTTTTGCCATTGAAAAACATGTTTTTCATATACCAGAAATGTTTGAAGCTACTGACTGAATGAAAGGAGCTGGCATCTCACTCTCTTTGAATCTTCTTTATCATGCTAGGATTAACAGGAAAAAGCAAAAAATTTCAGAATTGCACCTTGCAATGTGGAGATATTACTGTTTGTGCATTTACAATATTCATTGATTTTTGCCATTGAAAAACATGTTTTTCATATACCAGAAATGTTTGAAGCTACTGACTGAATGAAAGGAGCTGGCATCTCACTCTTTGAATCTTCTTTATCATGCTAGGATTAGCAGGAAAAAGCTAAAAATTTCAGAATTGCACCGTGCAATGTGGAGATATTACTGTTTGTGCATTTACAATATTCATTGATTTTTGCCATTGAAAAACATGTTTTTCATATACCAGAAATGTTTGAAGCTACTGACTGAATGAAAGGAGCTGGCATCTCACTCTCTTTGAATCTTCTTTATCATGCTAGGATTAGCAGGAAAAAGCTAAAAATTTCAGAATTGCACCGTGCAATGTGGAGATATTACTGTTTGTGCATTTACAATATTTATTGATTTTTGCCATTGAAAAACATGTTTTTCATATACCAGAAATGTTTGAAGCTACTGACTGAATGAAAGGAGCTGGCATCTCACTCTCTTTGAATCTTCTTTATCATGCTAGGATTAACAGGAAAAAGCAAAAAATTTCAGAATTGCACCTTGCAATGTGGAGATATTACTGTTTGTGCATTTACAATATTCATTGATTTTTGCCATTGAAAAACGTCCAGAAATGTTTGAAGCTACTGACTGAATGAAAGGAGCTGGCATCTCACTCTCTTTGAATCTTCTTTATCATGCTAGGATTAACAGGAAAAATCAAAAAATTTCAGAATTGCACCTTGCAATGTGGAGATATTACTGTTTGTGCATTTACAATATTCATTGATTTTTGCCATTGAAAAACATGTTTTTCATATACCAGAAATGTTTGAAGCTACTGACTGAATGAAAGGAGCTGGCATCTCACTCTCTTTGAATCTTCTTTATCATGCTAGGATTAGCAGGAAAAAGCTAAAAATTTCAGAATTGCACAATGCAATGTGGAGATATTACTGTTTGTGCATTTACAATATTCATTGATTTTTGCCATTGAAAAACATGTTTTTCATATACCAGAAATGTTTGAAGCTACTGACTGAATGAAAGGAGCTGGCATCTCACTCTCTTTGAATCTTCTTTATCATGCTAGGATTAACAGGAAAAAGCTAAAAATTTCAGAATTGCACCGTGCAATGTGGAGATATTACTGTTTGTGCATTTACAATATTCATTGATTTTTGCCATTGAAAAACATGTTTTTCATATACCAGAAATGTTTGAAGCTACTGACTGAATGAAAGGAGCTGGCATCTCACTCTCTTTGAATCTTCTTTATCATGCTAGGATTAGCAGGAAAAAGCAAAAAATTTCAGAATTGCACCGTGCAATGTGGAGATATTACTGTTTGTGCATTTACAATATTCATTGATTTTTGCCATTGAAAAACATGTTTTTCATATACCAGAAATGTTTGAAGCTACTGACTGAATGAAAGGAGCTGGCATCTCACTCTCTTTGAATCTTCTTTATCATGCTAGGATTAACAGGAAAAAGCAAAAAATTTCAGAATTGCACCTTGCAATGTGGAGATATTACTGTTTGTGCATTTACAATATTCATTGATTTTTGCCATTGAAAAACATGTTTTTCATATACCAGAAATGTTTGAAGCTACTGACTGAATGAAAGGAGCTGGCATCTCACTCTCTTTGAATCTTCTTTATCATGCTAGGATTAACAGGAAAAAGCTAAAAATTTCAGAATTGCACCGTGCAATGTGGAGATATTACTGTTTGTGCATTTACAATATTCATTGATTTTTGCCATTGAAAAACGTCCAGAAATGTTTGAAGCTACTGACTGAATGAAAGGAGCTGGCATCTCACTCTCTTTGAATCTTCTTTATCATGCTAGGATTAGCAGGAAAAAGCTAAAAATTTCAGAATTGCACCTTGCAATGTGGAGATATTACTGTTTGTGCATTTACAATATTCATTGATTTTTGCCATTGAAAAACATGTTTTTCATATACCAGAAATGTTTGAAGCTACTGACTGAATGAAAGGAGCTGGCATCTCACTCTCTTTGAATCTTCTTTATCATGCTAGGATTAACAGGAAAAAGCTAAAAATTTCAGAATTGCACCGTGCAATGTGGAGATATTACTGTTTGTGCATTTACAATATTCATTGATTTTTGCCATTGAAAAACGTCCAGAAATGTTTGAAGCTACTGACTGAATGAAAGGAGCTGGCATCTCACTCTCTTTGAATCTTCTTTATCATGCTAGGATTAGCAGGAAAAAGCTAAAAATTTCAGAATTGCACCGTGCAATGTGGAGATATTACTGTTTGTGCATTTACAATATTCATTGATTTTTGCCATTGAAAAACATGTTTTTCATATACCAGAAATGTTTGAAGCTACTGACTGAATGAAAGGAGCTGGCATCTCACTCTCTTTGAATCTTCTTTATCATGCTAGGATTAACAGGAAAAAGCAAAAATTTCAGAATTGCACCTTGCAATGTGGAGATATTACTGTTTGTGCATTTACAATATTCATTGATTTTTGCCATTGAAAAACGTCCAGAAATGTTTGAAGCTACTGACTGAATGAAAGGAGCTGGCATCTCACTCTCTTTGAATCTTCTTTATCATGCTAGGATTAACAGGAAAAAGCAAAAAATTTCAGAATTGCACCTTGCAATGTGGAGATATTACTGTTTGTGCATTTACAATATTCATTGATTTTTGCCATTGAAAAACATGTTTTTCATATACCAGAAATGTTTGAAGCTACTGACTGAATGAAAGGAGCTGGCATCTCACTCTCTTTGAATCTTCTTTATCATGCTAGGATTAGCAGGAAAAAGCTAAAAATTTCAGAATTGCACCGTGCAATGTGGAGATATTACTGTTTGTGCATTTACAATATTCATTGATTTTTGCCATTGAAAAACATGTTTTTCATATACCAGAAATGTTTGAAGCTACTGACTGAATGAAAGGAGCTGGCATCTCACTCTCTTTGAATCTTCTTTATCATGCTAGGATTAGCAGGAAAAAGCTAAAAATTTCAGAATTGCACCGTGCAATGTGGAGATATTACTGTTTGTGCATTTACAATATTCATTGATTTTTGCCATTGAAAAACATGTTTTTCATATACCAGAAATGTTTGAAGCTACTGACTGAATGAAAGGAGCTGGCATCTCACTCTCTTTGAATCTTCTTTATCATGCTAGGATTAACAGGAAAAAGCTAAAAATTTCAGAATTGCACCGTGCAATGTGGAGATATTACTGTTTGTGCATTTACAATATTCATTGATTTTTGCCATTGAAAAACATGTTTTTCATATACCAGAAATGTTTGAAGCTACTGACTGAATGAAAGGAGCTGGCATCTCACTCTCTTTGAATCTTCTTTATCATGCTAGGATTAACAGGAAAAAGCAAAAAATTTCAGAATTGCACCTTGCAATGTGGAGATATTACTGTTTGTGCATTTACAATATTCATTGATTTTTGCCATTGAAAAACATGTTTTTCATATACCAGAAATGTTTGAAGCTACTGACTGAATGAAAGGAGCTGGCATCTCACTCTCTTTGAATCTTCTTTATCATGCTAGGATTAACAGGAAAAAGCTAAAAATTTCAGAATTGCACCGTGCAATGTGGAGATATTACTGTTTGTGCATTTACAATATTCATTGATTTTTGCCATTGAAAAACGTCCAGAAATGTTTGAAGCTACTGACTGAATGAAAGGAGCTGGCATCTCACTCTCTTTGAATCTTCTTTATCATGCTAGGATTAGCAGGAAAAAGCTAAAAATTTCAGAATTGCACCTTGCAATGTGGAGATATTACTGTTTGTGCATTTACAATATTCATTGATTTTTGCCATTGAAAAACATGTTTTTCATATACCAGAAATGCTTGAAGCTACTGACTGAATGAAAGGAGCTGGCATCTCACTCTCTTTGAATCTTCTTTATCATGCTAGGATTAACAGGAAAAAGCTAAAAATTTCAGAATTGCACCGTGCAATGTGGAGATATTACTGTTTGTGCATTTACAATATTCATTGATTTTTGCCATTGAAAAACGTCCAGAAATGTTTGAAGCTACTGACTGAATGAAAGGAGCTGGCATCTCACTCTCTTTGAATCTTCTTTATCATGCTAGGATTAGCAGGAAAAAGCAAAAAATTTCAGAATTGCACCTTGCAATGTGGAGATATTACTGTTTGTGCATTTACAATATTCATTGATTTTTGCCATTGAAAAACATGTTTTTCATATACCAGAAATGTTTGAAGCTACTGACTGAATGAAAGGAGCTGGCATCTCACTCTCTTTGAATCTTCTTTATCATGCTAGGATTAGCAGGAAAAAGCTAAAAATTTCAGAATTGCACCGTGCAATGTGGAGATATTACTGTTTGTGCATTTACAATATTCATTGATTTTTGCCATTGAAAAACATGTTTTTCATATACCAGAAATGTTTGAAGCTACTGACTGAATGAAAGGAGCTGGCATCTCACTCTCTTTGAATCTTCTTTATCATGCTAGGATTAACAGGAAAAAGCTAAAAATTTCAGAATTGCACCGTGCAATGTGGAGATATTACTGTTTGTGCATTTACAATATTCATTGATTTTTGCCATTGAAAAACATGTTTTTCATATACCAGAAATGTTTGAAGCTACTGACTGAATGAAAGGAGCTGGCATCTCACTCTCTTTGAATCTTCTTTATCATGCTAGGATTAGCAGGAAAAAGCAAAAAATTTCAGAATTGCACCGTGCAATGTGGAGATATTACTGTTTGTGCATTTACAATATTCATTGATTTTTGCCATTGAAAAACATGTTTTTCATATACCAGAAATGTTTGAAGCTACTGACTGAATGAAAGGAGCTGGCATCTCACTCTCTTTGAATCTTCTTTATCATGCTAGGATTAACAGGAAAAAGCAAAAAATTTCAGAATTGCACCTTGCAATGTGGAGATATTACTGTTTGTGCATTTACAATATTCATTGATTTTTGCCATTGAAAAACATGTTTTTCATATACCAGAAATGTTTGAAGCTACTGACTGAATGAAAGGAGCTGGCATCTCACTCTCTTTGAATCTTCTTTATCATGCTAGGATTAACAGGAAAAAGCTAAAAATTTCAGAATTGCACCGTGCAATGTGGAGATATTACTGTTTGTGCATTTACAATATTCATTGATTTTTGCCATTGAAAAACGTCCAGAAATGTTTGAAGCTACTGACTGAATGAAAGGAGCTGGCATCTCACTCTCTTTGAATCTTCTTTATCATGCTAGGATTAGCAGGAAAAAGCTAAAAATTTCAGAATTGCACCTTGCAATGTGGAGATATTACTGTTTGTGCATTTACAATATTCATTGATTTTTGCCATTGAAAAACATGTTTTTCATATACCAGAAATGTTTGAAGCTACTGACTGAATGAAAGGAGCTGGCATCTCACTCTCTTTGAATCTTCTTTATCATGCTAGGATTAACAGGAAAAAGCTAAAAATTTCAGAATTGCACCGTGCAATGTGGAGATATTACTGTTTGTGCATTTACAATATTCATTGATTTTTGCCATTGAAAAACTGTTTTAAACCAGAAATGTTTGAAGCTACTGACTGAATGAAAGGAGCTGGCATCTCACTCTCTTTGAATCTTCTTTATCATGCTAGGATTAGCAGGAAAAAGCAAAAAATTTCAGAATTGCACCTTGCAATGTGGAGATATTACTGTTTGTGCATTTACAATATTCATTGATTTTTGCCATTGAAAAACATGTTTTTCATATACCAGAAATGTTTGAAGCTACTGACTGAATGAAAGGAGCTGGCATCTCACTCTCTTTGAATCTTCTTTATCATGCTAGGATTAACAGGAAAAAGCTAAAAATTTCAGAATTGCACCGTGCAATGTGGAGATATTACTGTTTGTGCATTTACAATATTCATTGATTTTTGCCATTGAAAAACATGTTTTTCATATACCAGAAATGTTTGAAGCTACTGACTGAATGAAAGGAGCTGGCATCTCACTCTCTTTGAATCTTCTTTATCATGCTAGGATTAACAGGAAAAAGCTAAAAATTTCAGAATTGCACCTTGCAATGTGGAGATATTACTGTTTGTGCATTTACAATATTCATTGATTTTTGCCATTGAAAAACATGTTTTTCATATACCAGAAATGTTTGAAGCTACTGACTGAATGAAAGGAGCTGGCATCTCACTCTCTTTGAATCTTCTTTATCATGCTAGGATTAGCAGGAAAAAGCAAAAAATTTCAGAATTGCACCGTGCAATGTGGAGATATTACTGTATTTACAATATTCATTGATTTTTGCCATTGAAAAACATGTTTTTCATATACCAGAAATGTTTGAAGCTACTGACTGAATGAAAGGAGCTGGCATCTCACTCTCTTTGAATCTTCTTTATCATGCTAGGATTAACAGGAAAAAGCTAAAAATTTCAGAATTGCACCTTGCAATGTGGAGATATTACTGTTTGTGCATTTACAATATTCATTGATTTTTGCCATTGAAAAACATGTTTTTCATATACCAGAAATGTTTGAAGCTACTGACTGAATGAAAGGAGCTGGCATCTCACTCTCTTTGAATCTTCTTTATCATGCTAGGATTAGCAGGAAAAAGCAAAAAAATTTCAGAATTGCACCGTGCAATGTGGAGATATTACTGTTTGTGCATTTACAATATTCATTGATTTTTGCCATTGAAAAACGTCCAGAAATGTTTGAAGCTACTGACTGAATGAAAGGAGCTGGCATCTCACTCTCTTTGAATCTTCTTTATCATGCTAGGATTAGCAGGAAAAAGCTAAAAATTTCAGAATTGCACCGTGCAATGTGGAGATATTACTGTTTGTGCATTTACAATATTCATTGATTTTTGCCATTGAAAAACATGTTTTTCATATACCAGAAATGTTTGAAGCTACTGACTGAATGAAAGGAGCTGGCATCTCACTCTCTTTGAATCTTCTTTATCATGCTAGGATTAACAGGAAAAAGCTAAAAATTTCAGAATTGCACCGTGCAATGTGGAGATATTACTGTTTGTGCATTTACAATATTCATTGATTTTTGCCATTGAAAAACATGTTTTTCATATACCAGAAATGTTTAAAGCTACTGACTGAATGAAAGGAGCTGGCATCTCACTCTCTTTGAATCTTCTTTATCATGCTAGGATTAGCAGGAAAAAGCAAAAAATTTCAGAATTGCACCGTGCAATGTGGAGATATTACTGTTTGTGCATTTACAATATTCATTGATTTTTGCCATTGAAAAACGTCCAGAAATGTTTGAAGCTACTGACTGAATGAAAGGAGCTGGCATCTCACTCTCTTTGAATCTTCTTTATCATGCTAGGATTAACAGGAAAAAGCTAAAAATTTCAGAATTGCACCGTGCAATGTGGAGATATTACTGTTTGTGCATTTACAATATTCATTGATTTTTGCCATTGAAAAACATGTTTTTCATATACCAGAAATGTTTGAAGCTACTGACTGAATGAAAGGAGCTGGCATCTCACTCTCTTTGAATCTTCTTTATCATGCTAGGATTAGCAGGAAAAAGCAAAAAATTTCAGAATTGCACCGTGCAATGTGGAGATATTACTGTTTGTGCATTTACAATATTCATTGATTTTTGCCATTGAAAAACGTCCAGAAATGTTTGAAGCTACTGACTGAATGAAAGGAGCTGGCATCTCACTCTCTTTGAATCTTCTTTATCATGCTAGGATTAGCAGGAAAAAGCTAAAAATTTCAGAATTGCACCGTGCAATGTGGAGATATTACTGTTTGTGCATTTACAATATTCATTGATTTTTGCCATTGAAAAACATGTTTTTCATATACCAGAAATGTTTGAAGCTACTGACTGAATGAAAGGAGCTGGCATCTCACTCTCTTTGAATCTTCTTTATCATGCTAGGATTAGCAGGAAAAAAGCTAAAAATTTCAGAATTGCACCTTGCAATGTGGAGATATTACTGTTTGTGCATTTACAATATTCATTGATTTTTGCCATTGAAAAACGTCCAGAAATGTTTGAAGCTACTGACTGAATGAAAGGAGCTGGCATCTCACTCTCTTTGAATCTTCTTTATCATGCTAGGATTAGCAGGAAAAAGCAAAAAATTTCAGAATTGCACCTTGCAATGTGGAGATATTACTGTTTGTGCATTTACAATATTCATTGATTTTTGCCATTGAAAAACGTCCAGAAATGTTTGAAGCTACTGACTGAATGAAAGGAGCTGGCATCTCACTCTCTTTGAATCTTCTTTATCATGCTAGGATTAGCAGGAAAAAGCTAAAAATTTCAGAATTGCACCTTGCAATGTGGAGATATTACTGTTTGTGCATTTACAATATTCATTGATTTTTGCCATTGAAAAACGTCCAGAAATGTTTGAAGCTACTGACTGAATGAAAGGAGCTGGCATCTCACTCTCTTTGAATCTTCTTTATCATGCTAGGATTAGCAGGAAAAAGCTAAAAATTTCAGAATTGCACCGTGCAATGTGGAGATATTACTGTTTGTGCATTTACAATATTCATTGATTTTTGCCATTGAAAAACATGTTTTTCATATACCAGAAATGTTTGAAGCTACTGACTGAATGAAAGGAGCTGGCATCTCACTCTCTTTGAATCTTCTTTATCATGCTAGGATTAGCAGGAAAAAGCAAAAAATTTCAGAATTGCACCTTGCAATGTGGAGATATTACTGTTTGTGCATTTACAATATTCATTGATTTTTGCCATTGAAAAACATGTTTTTCATATACCAGAAATGTTTGAAGCTACTGACTGAATGAAAGGAGCTGGCATCTCACTCTCTTTGAATCTTCTTTATCATGCTAGGATTAACAGGAAAAAGCTAAAAATTTCAGAATTGCACCGTGCAATGTGGAGATATTACTGTTTGTGCATTTACAATATTCATTGATTTTTGCCATTGAAAAACATGTTTTTCATATACCAGAAATGTTTGAAGCTACTGACTGAATGAAAGGAGCTGGCATCTCACTCTCTTTGAATCTTCTTTATCATGCTAGGATTAACAGGAAAAAGCTAAAAATTTCAGAATTGCACCTTGCAATGTGGAGATATTACTGTTTGTGCATTTACAATATTCATTGATTTTTGCCATTGAAAAACATGTTTTTCATATACCAGAAATGTTTGAAGCTACTGACTGAATGAAAGGAGCTGGCATCTCACTCTCTTTGAATCTTCTTTATCATGCTAGGATTAGCAGGAAAAAGCAAAAAATTTCAGAATTGCACCGTGCAATGTGGAGATATTACTGTTTGTGCATTTACAATATTCATTGATTTTTGCCATTGAAAAACATGTTTTTCATATACCAGAAATGTTTGAAGCTACTGACTGAATGAAAGGAGCTGGCATCTCACTCTCTTTGAATCTTCTTTATCATGCTAGGATTAGCAGGAAAAAGCAAAAAATTTCAGAATTGCACCGTGCAATGTGGAGATATTACTGTTTGTGCATTTACAATATTCATTGATTTTTGCCATTGAAAAACGTCCAGAAATGTTTGAAGCTACTGACTGAATGAAAGGAGCTGGCATCTCACTCTCTTTGAATCTTCTTTATCATGCTAGGATTAACAGGAAAAAGCTAAAAATTTCAGAATTGCACCGTGCAATGTGGAGATATTACTGTTTGTGCATTTACAATATTCATTGATTTTTGCCATTGAAAAACATGTTTTTCATATACCAGAAATGTTTGAAGCTACTGACTGAATGAAAGGAGCTGGCATCTCACTCTCTTTGAATCTTCTTTATCATGCTAGGATTAGCAGGAAAAAGCAAAAAATTTCAGAATTGCACCGTGCAATGTGGAGATATTACTGTTTGTGCATTTACAATATTCATTGATTTTTGCCATTGAAAAACGTCCAGAAATGTTTGAAGCTACTGACTGAATGAAAGGAGGTGGCATCTCACTCTCTTTGAATCTTCTTTATCATGCTAGGATTAGCAGGAAAAAGCTAAAAATTTCAGAATTGCACCGTGCAATGTGGAGATATTACTGTTTGTGCATTTACAATATTCATTGATTTTTGCCATTGAAAAACATGTTTTTCATATACCAGAAATGTTTGAAGCTACTGACTGAATGAAAGGAGCTGGCATCTCACTCTCTTTGAATCTTCTTTATCATGCTAGGATTAGCAGGAAAAAGCTAAAAATTTCAGAATTGCACCTTGCAATGTGGAGATATTACTGTTTGTGCATTTACAATATTCATTGATTTTTGCCATTGAAAAACGTCCAGAAATGTTTGAAGCTACTGACTGAATGAAAGGAGCTGGCATCTCACTCTCTTTGAATCTTCTTTATCATGCTAGGATTAGCAGGAAAAAGCAAAAAATTTCAGAATTGCACCTTGCAATGTGGAGATATTACTGTTTGTGCATTTACAATATTCATTAATTTTTGCCATTGAAAAACGTCCAGAAATGTTTGAAGCTACTGACTGAATGAAAGGAGCTGGCATCTCACTCTCTTTGAATCTTCTTTATCATGCTAGGATTAGCAGGAAAAAGCTAAAAATTTCAGAATTGCACCTTGCAATGTGGAGATATTACTGTTTGTGCATTTACAATATTCATTGATTTTTGCCATTGAAAAACGTCCAGAAATGTTTGAAGCTACTGACTGAATGAAAGGAGCTGGCATCTCACTCTCTTTGAATCTTCTTTATCATGCTAGGATTAGCAGGAAAAAGCTAAAAATTTCAGAATTGCACCGTGCAATGTGGAGATATTACTGTTTGTGCATTTACAATATTCATTGATTTTTGCCATTGAAAAACATGTTTTTCATATACCAGAAATGTTTGAAGCTACTGACTGAATGAAAGGAGCTGGCATCTCACTCTCTTTGAATCTTCTTTATCATGCTAGGATTAGCAGGAAAAAGCAAAAAATTTCAGAATTGCACCTTGCAATGTGGAGATATTACTGTTTGTGCATTTACAATATTCATTGATTTTTGCCATTGAAAAACGTCCAGAAATGTTTGAAGCTACTGACTGAATGAAAGGAGCTGGCATCTCACTCTCTTTGAATCTTCTTTATCATGCTAGGATTAGCAGGAAAAAGCAAAAAATTTCAGAATTGCACCTTGCAATGTGGAGATATTACTGTTTGTGCATTTACAATATTCATTGATTTTTGCCATTGAAAAACATGTTTTTCATATACCAGAAATGTTTGAAGCTACTGACTGAATGAAAGGAGCTGGCATCTCACTCTCTTTGAATCTTCTTTATCATGCTAGGATTAACAGGAAAAAGCTAAAAATTTCAGAATTGCACCGTGCAATGTGGAGATATTACTGTTTGTGCATTTACAATATTCATTGATTTTTGCCATTGAAAAACATGTTTTTCATATACCAGAAATGTTTGAAGCTACTGACTGAATGAAAGGAGCTGGCATCTCACTCTCTTTGAATCTTCTTTATCATGCTAGGATTAACAGGAAAAAGCTAAAAATTTCAGAATTGCACCTTGCAATGTGGAGATATTACTGTTTGTGCATTTACAATATTCATTGATTTTTGCCATTGAAAAACATGTTTTTCATATACCAGAAATGTTTGAAGCTACTGACTGAATGAAAGGAGCTGGCATCTCACTCTCTTTGAATCTTCTTTATCATGCTAGGATTAGCAGGAAAAAGCAAAAAATTTCAGAATTGCACCGTGCAATGTGGAGATATTACTGTTTGTGCATTTACAATATTCATTGATTTTTGCCATTGAAAAACATGTTTTTCATATACCAGAAATGTTTGAAGCTACTGACTGAATGAAAGGAGCTGGCATCTCACTCTCTTTGAATCTTCTTTATCATGCTAGGATTAACAGGAAAAAGCTAAAAATTTCAGAATTGCACCTTGCAATGTGGAGATATTACAGTTTGTGCATTTACAATATTCATTGATTTTTGCCATTGAAAAACATGTTTTTCATATACCAGAAATGTTTGAAGCTACTGACTGAATGAAAGGAGCTGGCATCTCACTCTCTTTGAATCTTCTTTATCATGCTAGGATTAGCAGGAAAAAGCAAAAAATTTCAGAATTGCACCGTGCAATGTGGAGATATTACTGTTTGTGCATTTACAATATTCATTGATTTTTGCCATTGAAAAACGTCCAGAAATGTTTGAAGCTACTGACTGAATGAAAGGAGCTGGCATCTCACTCTCTTTGAATCTTCTTTATCATGCTAGGATTAGCAGGAAAAAGCTAAAAATTTCAGAATTGCACCGTGCAATGTGGAGATATTACTGTTTGTGCATTTACAATATTCATTGATTTTTGCCATTGAAAAACATGTTTTTCATATACCAGAAATGTTTGAAGCTACTGACTGAATGAAAGGAGCTGGCATCTCACTCTCTTTGAATCTTCTTTATCATGCTAGGATTAACAGGAAAAAGCTAAAAATTTCAGAATTGCACCGTGCAATGTGGAGATATTACTGTTTGTGCATTTACAATAATCATTGATTTTTGCCATTGAAAAACATGTTTTTCATATACCAGAAATGTTTGAAGCTACTGACTGAATGAAAGGAGCTGGCATCTCACTCTCTTTGAATCTTCTTTATCATGCTAGGATTAGCAGGAAAAAGCAAAAAATTTCAGAATTGCACCGTGCAATGTGGAGATATTACTGTTTGTGCATTTACAATATTCATTGATTTTTGCCATTGAAAAACGTCCAGAAATGTTTGAAGCTACTGACTGAATGAAAGGAGCTGGCATCTCACTCTCTTTGAATCTTCTTTATCATGCTAGGATTAACAGGAAAAAGCTAAAAATTTCAGAATTGCACCGTGCAATGTGGAGATATTACTGTTTGTGCATTTACAATATTCATTGATTTTTGCCATTGAAAAACATGTTTTTCATATACCAGAAATGTTTGAAGCTACTGACTGAATGAAAGGAGCTGGCATCTCACTCTCTTTGAATCTTCTTTATCATGCTAGGATTAGCAGGAAAAAGCAAAAAATTTCAGAATTGCACCGTGCAATGTGGAGATATTACTGTTTGTGCATTTACAATATTCATTGATTTTTGCCATTGAAAAACGTCCAGAAATGTTTGAAGCTACTGACTGAATGAAAGGAGCTGGCATCTCACTCTCTTTGAATCTTCTTTATCATGCTAGGATTAGCAGGAAAAAGCTAAAAATTTCAGAATTGCACCGTGCAATGTGGAGATATTACTGTTTGTGCATTTACAATATTCATTGATTTTTGCCATTGAAAAACATGTTTTTCATATACCAGAAATGTTTGAAGCTACTGACTGAATGAAAGGAGCTGGCATCTCACTCTCTTTGAATCTTCTTTATCATGCTAGGATTAGCAGGAAAAAGCTAAAAATTTCAGAATTGCACCTTGCAATGTGGAGATATTACTGTTTGTGCATTTACAATATTCATTGATTTTTGCCATTGAAAAACGTCCAGAAATGTTTGAAGCTACTGACTGAATGAAAGGAGCTGGCATCTCACTCTCTTTGAATCTTCTTTATCATGCTAGGATTAGCAGGAAAAAGCAAAAAATTTCAGAATTGCACCTTGCAATGTGGAGATATTACTGTTTGTGCATTTACAATATTCATTGATTTTTGCCATTGAAAAACGTCCAGAAATGTTTGAAGCTACTGACTGAATGAAAGGAGCTGGCATCTCACTCTCTTTGAATCTTCTTTATCATGCTAGGATTAGCAGGAAAAAGCTAAAAATTTCAGAATTGCACCTTGCAATGTGGAGATATTACTGTTTGTGCATTTACAATATTCATTGATTTTTGCCATTGAAAAACGTCCAGAAATGTTTGAAGCTACTGACTGAATGAAAGGAGCTGGCATCTCACTCTCTTTGAATCTTCTTTATCATGCTAGGATTAGCAGGAAAAAGCTAAAAATTTCAGAATTGCACCGTGCAATGTGGAGATATTACTGTTTGTGCATTTACAATATTCATTGATTTTTGCCATTGAAAAACATGTTTTTCATATACCAGAAATGTTTGAAGCTACTGACTGAATGAAAGGAGCTGGCATCTCACTCTCTTTGAATCTTCTTTATCATGCTAGGATTAACAGGAAAAAGCAAAAAATTTCAGAATTGCACCTTGCAATGTGGAGATATTACTGTTTGTGCATTTACAATATTCATTGATTTTTGCCATTGAAAAACATGTTTTTCATATACCAGAAATGTTTGAAGCTACTGACTGAATGAAAGGAGCTGGCATCTCACTCTCTTTGAATCTTCTTTATCATGCTAGGATTAGCAGGAAAAAGCTAAAAATTTCAGAATTGCACCGTGCAATGTGGAGATATTACTGTTTGTGCATTTACAATATTCATTGATTTTTGCCATTGAAAAACGTCCAGAAATGTTTGAAGCTACTGACTGAATGAAAGGAGCTGGCATCTCACTCTCTTTGAATCTTCTTTATCATGCTAGGATTAGCACAAAAAAGCTAAAAATTTCAGAATTGCACCTTGCAATGTGGAGATATTACTGTTTGTGCATTTACAATATTCATTGATTTTTGCCATTGAAAAACATGTTTTTCATATACCAGAAATGTTTGAAGCTACTGACTGAATGAAAGGAGCTGGCATCTCACTCTCTTTGAATCTTCTTTATCATGCTAGGATTAACAGGAAAAAGCAAAAAATTTCAGAATTGCACCTTGCAATGTGGAGATATTACTGTTTGTGCATTTACAATATTCATTGATTTTTGCCATTGAAAAACATGTTTTTCATATACCAGAAATGTTTGAAGCTACTGACTGAATGAAAGGAGCTGGCATCTCACTCTCTTTGAATCTTCTTTATCATGCTAGGATTAGCAGGAAAAAGCTAAAAATTTCAGAATTGCACCGTGCAATGTGGAGATATTACTGTTTGTGCATTTACAATATTCATTGATTTTTGCCATTGAAAAACATGTTTTTCATATACCAGAAATGTTTGAAGCTACTGACTGAATGAAAGGAGCTGGCATCTCACTCTCTTTGAATCTTCTTTGTCATGCTAGGATTAGCAGGAAAAAGCAAAAAATTTCAGAATTGCACCGTGCAATGTGGAGATATTACTGTTTGTGCATTTACAATATTCATTGATTTTTGCCATTGAAAAACATGTTTTTCATATACCAGAAATGTTTGAAGCTACTGACTGAATGAAAGGAGCTGGCATCTCACTCTCTTTGAATCTTCTTTATCATGCTAGGATTAGCAGGAAAAAGCTAAAAATTTCAGAATTGCACCGTGCAATGTGGAGATATTACTGTTTGTGCATTTACAATATTCATTGATTTTTGCCATTGAAAAACATGTTTTTCATATACCAGAAATGTTTGAAGCTACTGACTGAATGAAAGGAGCTGGCATCTCACTCTCTTTGAATCTTCTTTATCATGCTAGGATTAGCAGGAAAAAGCAAAAAATTTCAGAATTGCACCGTGCAATGTGGAGATATTACTGTTTGTGCATTTACAATATTCATTGATTTTTGCCATTGAAAAACATGTTTTTCATATACCAGAAATGTTTGAAGCTACTGACTGAATGAAAGGAGCTGGCATCTCACTCTCTTTGAATCTTCTTTATCATGCTAGGATTAACAGGAAAAAGCTAAAAATTTCAGAATTGCACCGTGCAATGTGGAGATATTACTGTTTGTGCATTTACAATATTCATTGATTTTTGCCATTGAAAAACATGTTTTTCATATACCAGAAATGTTTGAAGCTACTGACTGAATGAAAGGAGCTGGCATCTCACTCTCTTTGAATCTTCTTTATCATGCTAGGATTAACAGGAAAAAGCAAAAAATTTCAGAATTGCACCGTGCAATGTGGAGATATTACTGTTTGTGCATTTACAATATTCATTGATTTTTGCCATTGAAAAACGTCCAGAAATGTTTGAAGCTACTGACTGAATGAAAGGAGCTGGCATCTCACTCTCTTTGAATCTTCTTTATCATGCTAGGATTAACAGGAAAAAGCTAAAAATTTCAGAATTGCACCGTGCAATGTGGAGATATTACTGTTTGTGCATTTACAATATTCATTGATTTTTGCCATTGAAAAACATGTTTTTCATATACCAGAAATGTTTGAAGCTACTGACTGAATGAAAGGAGCTGGCATCTCACTCTCTTTGAATCTTCTTTATCATGCTAGGATTAACAGGAAAAAGCAAAAAATTTCAGAATTGCACCGTGCAATGTGGAGATATTACTGTTTGTGCATTTACAATATTCATTGATTTTTGCCATTGAAAAACGTCCAGAAATGTTTGAAGCTACTGACTGAATGAAAGGAGCTGGCATCTCACTCTCTTTGAATCTTCTTTATCATGCTAGGATTAACAGGAAAAAGCTAAAAATTTCAGAATTGCACCGTGCAATGTGGAGATATTACTGTTTGTGCATTTACAATATTCATTGATTTTTGCCATTGAAAAACATGTTTTTCATATACCAGAAATGTTTGAAGCTACCGACTGAATGAAAGGAGCTGGCATCTCACTCTCTTTGAATCTTCTTTATCATGCTAGGATTAGCAGGAAAAAGCAAAAAATTTCAGAATTGCACCTTGCAATGTGGAGATATTACTGTTTGTGCATTTACAATATTCATTGATTTTTGCCATTGAAAAACATGTTTTTCATATACCAGAAATGTTTGAAGCTACTGACTGAATGAAAGGAGCTGGCATCTCACTCTCTTTGAATCTTCTTTATCATGCTAGGATTAGCAGGAAAAAGCAAAAAATTTCAGAATTGCACCTTGCAATGTGGAGATATTACTGTTTGTGCATTTACAATATTCATTGATTTTTGCCATTGAAAAACGTCCAGAAATGTTTGAAGCTACTGACTGAATGAAAGGAGCTGGCATCTCACTCTCTTTGAATCTTCTTTATCATGCTAGTATTAGCAGGAAAAAGCAAAAAATTTCAGAATTGCACCTTGCAATGTGGAGATATTACTGTTTGTGCATTTACAATATTCATTGATTTTTGCCATTGAAAAACATGTTTTTCATATACCAGAAATGTTTGAAGCTACTGACTGAATGAAAGGAGCTGGCATCTCACTCTCTTTGAATCTTCTTTATCATGCTAGGATTAACAGGAAAAAGCTAAAAATTTCAGAATTGCACCGTGCAATGTGGAGATATTACTGTTTGTGCATTTACAATATTCATTGATTTTTGCCATTGAAAAACGTCCAGAAATGTTTGAAGCTACTGACTGAATGAAAGGAGCTGGCATCTCACTCTCTTTGAATCTTCTTTATCATGCTAGGATTAGCAGGAAAAAGCAAAAAATTTCAGAATTGCACCTTGCAATGTGGAGATATTACTGTTTGTGCATTTACAATATTCATTGATTTTTGCCATTGAAAAACATGTTTTTCATATACCAGAAATGTTTGAAGCTACTGACTGAATGAAAGGAGCTGGCATCTCACTCTCTTTGAATCTTCTTTATCATGCTAGGATTAGCAGGAAAAAGCTAAAAATTTCAGAATTGCACCGTGCAATGTGGAGATATTACTGTTTGTGCATTTACAATATTCATTGATTTTTGCCATTGAAAAACGTCCAGAAATGTTTGAAGCTACTGACTGAATGAAAGGAGCTGGCATCTCACTCTCTTTGAATCTTCTTTATCATGCTAGGATTAGCAGGAAAAAGCAAAAAATTTCAGAATTGCACCTTGCAATGTGGAGATATTACTGTTTGTGCATTTACAATATTCATTGATTTTTGCCATTGAAAAACGTCCAGAAATGTTTGAAGCTACTGACTGAATGAAAGGAGCTGGCATCTCACTCTCTTTGAATCTTCTTTATCATGCTAGGATTAACAGGAAAAAGCAAAAAATTTCAGAATTGCACCTTGCAATGTGGAGATATTACTGTTTGTGCATTTACAATATTCATTGATTTTTGCCATTGAAAAACATGTTTTTCATATACCAGAAATGTTTGAAGCTACTGACTGAATGAAAGGAGCTGGCATCTCACTCTCTTTGAATCTTCTTTATCATGCTAGGATTAACAGGAAAAAGCTAAAAATTTCAGAATTGCACCGTGCAATGTGGAGATATTACTGTTTGTGCATTTACAATATTCATTGATTTTTGCCATTGAAAAACATGTTTTTCATATACCAGAAATGTTTGAAGCTACTGACTGAATGAAAGGAGCTGGCATCTCACTCTCTTTGAATCTTCTTTATCATGCTAGGATTAGCAGGAAAAAGCAAAAAATTTCAGAATTGCACCGTGCAATGTGGAGATATTACTGTTTGTGCATTTACAATATTCATTGATTTTTGCCATTGAAAAACGTCCAGAAATGTTTGAAGCTACTGACTGAATGAAAGGAGCTGGCATCTCACTCTCTTTGAATCTTCTTTATCATGCTAGGATTAGCAGGAAAAAGCAAAAAATTTCAGAATTGCACCTTGCAATGTGGAGATATTACTGTTTGTGCATTTACAATATTCATTGATTTTTGCCATTGAAAAACATGTTTTTCATATACCAGAAATGTTTGAAGCTACTGACTGAATGAAAGGAGCTGGCATCTCACTCTCTTTGAATCTTCTTTATCATGCTAGGATTAACAGGAAAAAGCTAAAAATTTCAGAATTGCACCGTGCAATGTGGAGATATTACTGTTTGTGCATTTACAATATTCATTGATTTTTGCCATTGAAAAACATGTTTTTCATATACCAGAAATGTTTGAAGCTACTGACTGAATGAAAGGAGCTGGCATCTCACTCTCTTTGAATCTTCTTTATCATGCTAGGATTAGCAGGAAAAAGCTAAAAATTTCAGAATTGCACCGTGCAATGTGGAGATATTACTGTTTGTGCATTTACAATATTCATTGATTTTTGCCATTGAAAAACATGTTTTTCATATACCAGAAATGTTTGAAGCTACTGACTGAATGAAAGGAGCTGGCATCTCACTCTCTTTGAATCTTCTTTATCATGCTAGGATTAACAGGAAAAAGCTAAAAATTTCAGAATTGCACCGTGCAATGTGGAGATATTACTGTTTGTGCATTTACAATATTCATTGATTTTTGCCATTGAAAAACATGTTTTTCATATACCAGAAATGTTTGAAGCTACTGACTGAATGAAAGGAGCTGGCATCTCACTCTCTTTGAATCTTCTTTATCATGCTAGGATTAACAGGAAAAAGCAAAAAATTTCAGAATTGCACCTTGCAATGTGGAGATATTACTGTTTGTGCATTTACAATATTCATTGATTTTTGCCATTGAAAAACATGTTTTTCATATACCAGAAATGTTTGAAGCTACTGACTGAATGAAAGGAGCTGGCATCTCACTCTCTTTGAATCTTCTTTATCATGCTAGGATTAACAGGAAAAAGCTAAAAATTTCAGAATTGCACCTTGCAATGTGGAGATATTACTGTTTGTGCATTTACAATATTCATTGATTTTTGCCATTGAAAAACGTCCAGAAATGTTTGAAGCTACTGACTGAATGAAAGGAGCTGGCATCTCACTCTCTTTGAATCTTCTTTATCATGCTAGGATTAGCAGGAAAAAGCAAAAAATTTCAGAATTGCACCGTGCAATGTGGAGATATTACTGTTTGTGCATTTACAATATTCATTGATTTTTGCCATTGAAAAACATGTTTTTCATATACCAGAAATGTTTGAAGCTACTGACTGAATGAAAGGAGCTGGCATCTCACTCTCTTTGAATCTTCTTTATCATGCTAGGATTAACAGGAAAAAGCAAAAAATTTCAGAATTGCACCTTGCAATGTGGAGATATTACTGTTTGTGCATTTACAATATTCATTGATTTTTGCCATTGAAAAACATGTTTTTCAATGGCAAAAATCAATGAATATTGTAAATGCACAAACAGTAATATCTCCACATTGCAAGGTGCAATTCTGAAATTTTTTGCTTTTTCCTGCTAATCCTAGCATGATAAAGAAGATTCAAAGAGAGTGAGATGCCAGCTCCTTTCATTCAGTCAGTAGCTTCAAACATTTCTGGACGTTTTTCAATGGAAAAATCAATGAATATTGTAAATGCACAAACAGTAATATCTCCACATTGCACGGTGCAATTCTGAAATTTTTTGCTTTTTCCTGCTAATCCTAGCATGATAAAGAAGATTCAAAGAGAGTGAGATGCCAGCTCCTTTCATTCAGTCAGTAGCTTCAAACATTTCTGGTATATGAAAAACATGTTTTTCAATGGCAAAAATCAATGAATATTGTAAATGCACAAACAGTAATATCTCCACATTGCACGGTGCAATTCTGAAATTTTTAGCTTTTTCCTGTTAATCCTAGCATGATAAAGAAGATTCAAAGAGAGTGAGATGCCAGCTCCTTTCATTCAGTCAGTAGCTTCAAACATTTCTGGTATATGAAAAACATGTTTTTCAATGGCAAAAATCAATGAATATTGTAAATGCACAAACAGTAATATCTCCACATTGCACGGTGCAATTCTGAAATTTTTAGCTTTTTCCTGTTAATCCTAGCATGTTAAAGAAGATTCAAAGAGAGTGAGATGCCAGCTCCTTTCATTCAGTCAGTAGCTTCAAACATTTCTGGACGTTTTTCAATGGCAAAAATCAATGAATATTGTAAATGCACAAACAGTAATATCTCCACATTGCACGGTGCAATTCTGAAATTTTTTGCTTTTTCCTGCTAATCCTAGCATGATAAAGAAGATTCAAAGAGAGTGAGATGCCAGCTCCTTTCATTCAGTCAGTAGCTTCAAACATTTCTGGACGTTTTTCAATGGCAAAAATCAATGAATATTGTAAATGCACAAACAGTAATATCTCCACATTGCACGGTGCAATTCTGAAATTTTTTGCTTTTTCCTGCTAATCCTAGCATGATAAAGAAGATTCAAAGAGAGTGAGATGCCAGCTCCTTTCATTCAGTCAGTAGCTTCAAACATTTCTGGACGTTTTTCAATGGCAAAAATCAATGAATATTGTAAATGCACAAACAGTAATATCTCCACATTGCACGGTGCAATTCTGAAATTTTTAGCTTTTTCCTGTTAATCCTAGCATGATAAAGAAGACTCAAAGAGAGTGAGATGCCAGCTCCTTTCATTCAGTCAGTAGCTTCAAACATTTCTGGTATATGAAAAACATGTTTTTCAATGGCAAAAATCAATGAATATTGTAAATGCACAAACAGTAATATCTCCACATTGCACGGTGCAATTCTGAAATTTTTAGCTTTTTCCTGTTAATCCTAGCATGATAAAGAAGATTCAAAGAGAGTGAGATGCCAGCTCCTTTCATTCAGTCAGTAGCTTCAAACATTTCTGGACGTTTTTCAATGGCAAAAATCAATGAATATTGTAAATGCACAAACAGTAATATCTCCACATTGCACGGTGCAATTCTGAAATTTTTTGCTTTTTCCTGCTAATCCTAGCATGATAAAGAAGATTCAAAGAGAGTGAGATGCCAGCTCCTTTCATTCAGTCAGTAGCTTCAAACATTTCTGGACGTTTTTCAATGGCAAAAATCAATGAATATTGTAAATGCACAAACAGTAATATCTCCACATTGCAAGGTGCAATTCTGAAATTTTTAGCTTTTTCCTGTTAATCCTAGCATGATAAAGAAGATTCAAAGAGAGTGAGATGCCAGCTCCTTTCATTCAGTCAGTAGCTTCAAACATTTCTGGTATATGAAAAACATGTTTTTCAATGGCAAAAATCAATGAATATTGTAAATGCACAAACAGTAATATCTCCACATTGCAAGGTGCAATTCTGAAATTTTTTGCTTTTTCCTGTTAATCCTAGCATGATAAAGAAGATTCAAAGAGAGTGAGATGCCAGCTCCTTTCATTCAGTCAGTAGCTTCAAACATTTCTGGTATATGAAAAACATGTTTTTCAATGGCAAAAATCAATGAATATTGTAAATGCACAAACAGTAATATCTCCACATTGCAAGGTGCAATTCTGAAATTTTTAGCTTTTTCCTGTTAATCCTAGCATGATAAAGAAGATTCAAAGAGAGTGAGATGCCAGCTCCTTTCATTCAGTCAGTAGCTTCAAACATTTCTGGTATATGAAAAACATGTTTTTCAATGGCAAAAATCAATGAATATTGTAAATGCACAAACAGTAATATCTCCACATTGCACGGTGCAATTCTGAAATTTTTAGCTTTTTCCTGCTAATCCTAGCATGATAAAGAAGATTCAAAGAGAGTGAGATGCCAGCTCCTTTCATTCAGTCAGTAGCTTCAAACATTTCTGGTATATGAAAAACATGTTTTTCAATGGCAAAAATCAATGAATATTGTAAATGCACAAACAGTAATATCTCCACATTGCACGGTGCAATTCTGAAATTTTTAGCTTTTTCCTGTTAATCCTAGCATGATAAAGAAGATTCAAAGAGAGTGAGATGCCAGCTCCTTTCATTCAGTCAGTAGCTTCAAACATTTCTGGTATATGAAAAACATGTTTTTCAATGGCAAAAATCAATGAATATTGTAAATGCACAAACAGTAATATCTCCACATTGCACGGTGCAATTCTGAAATTTTTAGCTTTTTCCTGTTAATCCTAGCATGATAAAGAAGATTCAAAGAGAGTGAGATGCCAGCTCCTTTCATTCAGTCAGTAGCTTCAAACATTTCTGGTATATGAAAAACATGTTTTTCAATGGCAAAAATCAATGAATATTGTAAATGCACAAACAGTAATATCTCCACATTGCACGGTGCAATTCTGAAATTTTTAGCTTTTTCCTGTTAATCCTAGCATGATAAAGAAGATTCAAAAGAGTGAGATGCCAGCTCCTTTCATTCAGTCAGTAGCTTCAAACATTTCTGGACGTTTTTCAATGGCAAAAATCAATGAATATTGTAAATGCACAAACAGTAATATCTCCACATTGCACGGTGCAATTCTGAAATTTTTTGCTTTTTCCTGTTAATCCTAGCATGATAAAGAAGATTCAAAGAGAGTGAGATGCCAGCTCCTTTCATTCAGTCAGTAGCTTCAAACATTTCTGGTATATGAAAAACATGTTTTTCAATGGCAAAAATCAATGAATATTGTAAATGCACAAACAGTAATATCTCCACATTGCACGGTGCAATTCTGAAATTTTTTGCTTTTTCCTGCTAATCCTAGCATGATAAAGAAGATTCAAAGAGAGTGAGATGCCAGCTCCTTTCATTCAGTCAGTAGCTTCAAACATTTCTGGACGTTTTTCAATGGCAAAAATCAATGAATATTGTAAATGCACAAACAGTAATATCTCCACATTGCACGGTGCAATTCTGAAATTTTTTGCTTTTTCCTGCTAATCCTAGCATGATAAAGAAGATTCAAAGAGAGTGAGATGCCAGCTCCTTTCATTCAGTCAGTAGCTTCAAACATTTCTGGTATATGAAAAACATGTTTTTCAATGGCAAAAATCAATGAATATTGTAAATGCACAAACAGTAATATCTCCACATTGCAAGGTGCAATTCTGAAATTTTTTGCTTTTTCCTGCTAATGCTAGCATGATAAAGAAGATTCAAAGAGAGTGAGATGCCAGCTCCTTTCATTCAGTCAGTAGCTTCAAACATTTCTGGTATATGAAAAACATGTTTTTCAATGGCAAAAATCAATGAATATTGTAAATGCACAAACAGTAATATCTCCACATTGCAAGGTGCAATTCTGAAATTTTTAGCTTTTTCCTGCTAATCCTAGCATGATAAAGAAGATTCAAAGAGAGTGAGATGCCAGCTCCTTTCATTCAGTCAGTAGCTTCAAACATTTCTGGTATATGAAAAACATGTTTTTCAATGGCAAAAATCAATGAATATTGTAAATGCACAAACAGTAATATCTCCACATTGCACGGTGCAATTCTGAAATTTTTTGCTTTTTCCTGCTAATCCTAGCATGATAAAGAAGATTCAAAGAGAGTGAGATGCCAGCTCCTTTCATTCAGTCAGTAGCTTCAAACATTTCTGGACGTTTTTCAATGGCAAAAATCAATGAATATTGTAAATGCACAAACAGTAATATCTCCACATTGCAAGGTGCAATTCTGAAATTTTTAGCTTTTTCCTGTTAATCCTAGCATGATAAAGAAGATTCAAAGAGAGTGAGATGCCAGCTCCTTTCATTCAGTCAGTAGCTTCAAACATTTCTGGTATATGAAAAACATGTTTTTCAATGGCAAAAATCAATGAATATTGTAAATGCACAAACAGTAATATCTCCACATTGCACGGTGCAATTCTGAAATTTTTAGCTTTTTCCTGCTAATCCTAGCATGATAAAGAAGATTCAAAGAGAGTGAGATGCCAGCTCCTTTCATTCAGTCAGTAGCTTCAAACATTTCTGGTATATGAAAAACATGTTTTTCAATGGCAAAAATCAATGAATATTGTAAATGCACAAACAGTAATATCTCCACATTGCACGGTGCAATTCTGAAATTTTTAGCTTTTTCCTGCTAATCCTAGCATGATAAAGAAGATTCAAAGAGAGTGAGATGCCAGCTCCTTTCATTCAGTCAGTAGCTTCAAACATTTCTGGTATATGAAAAACATGTTTTTCAATGGCAAAAATCAATGAATATTGTAAATGCACAAACAGTAATATCTCCACATTGCACGGTGCAATTCTGAAATTTTTAGCTTTTTCCTGCTAATCCTAGCATGATAAAGAAGATTCAAAGAGAGTGAGATGCCAGCTCCTTTCATTCAGTCAGTAGCTTCAAACATTTCTGGTATATGAAAAACATGTTTTTCAATGGCAAAAATCAATGAATATTGTAAATGCACAAACAGTAATATCTCCACATTGCAAGGTGCAATTCTGAAATTTTTTGCTTTTTCCTGTTAATCCTAGCATGATAAAGAAGATTCAAAGAGAGTGAGATGCCAGCTCCTTTCATTCAGTCAGTAGCTTCAAACATTTCTGGTATATGAAAAACATGTTTTTCAATGGCAAAAATCAATGAATATTGTAAATGCACAAACAGTAATATCTCCACATTGCACGGTGCAATTCTGAAATTTTTAGCTTTTTCCTGTTAATCCTAGCATGATAAAGAAGATTCAAAGAGAGTGAGATGCCAGCTCCTTTCATTCAGTCAGTAGCTTCAAACATTTCTGGTATATGAAAAACATGTTTTTCAATGGCAAAAATCAATGAATATTGTAAATGCACAAACAGTAATATCTCCACATTGCACGGTGCAATTCTGAAATTTTTAGCTTTTTCCTGTTAATCCTAGCATGATAAAGAAGATTCAAAGAGAGTGAGATGCCAGCTCCTTTCATTCAGTCAGTAGCTTCAAACATTTCTGGTATATGAAAAACATGTTTTTCAATGGCAAAAATCAATGAATATTGTAAATGCACAAACAGTAATATCTCCACATTGCACGGTGCAATTCTGAAATTTTTTGCTTTTTCCTGTTAATCCTAGCATGATAAAGAAGATTCAAAGAGAGTGAGATGCCAGCTCCTTTCATTCAGTCAGTAGCTTCAAACATTTCTGGACGTTTTTCAATGGCAAAAATCAATGAATATTGTAAATGCACAAACAGTAATATCTCCACATTGCACGGTGCAATTCTGAAATTTTTTGCTTTTTCCTGCTAATCCTAGCATGATAAAGAAGATTCAAAGAGAGTGAGATGCCAGCTCCTTTCATTCAGTCAGTAGCTTCAAACATTTCTGGTATATGAAAAACATGTTTTTCAATGGCAAAAATCAATGAATATTGTAAATGCACAAACAGTAATATCTCCACATTGCAAGGTGCAATTCTGAAATTTTTTGCTTTTTCCTGTTAATCCTAGCATGATAAAGAAGATTCAAAGAGAGTGAGATGCCAGCTCCTTTCATTCAGTCAGTAGCTTCAAACATTTCTGGTATATGAAAAACATGTTTTTCAATGGCAAAAATCAATGAATATTGTAAATGCACAAACAGTAATATCTCCACATTGCAAGGTGCAATTCTGAAATTTTTTGCTTTTTCCTGTTAATCCTAGCATGATAAAGAAGATTCAAAGAGAGTGAGATGCCAGCTCCTTTCATTCAGTCAGTAGCTTCAAACATTTCTGGTATATGAAAAACATGTTTTTCAATGGCAAAAATCAATGAATATTGTAAATGCACAAACAGTAATATCTCCACATTGCACGGTGCAATTCTGAAATTTTTAGCTTTTTCCTGTTAATCCTAGCATGATAAAGAAGATTCAAAGAGAGTGAGATGCCAGCTCCTTTCATTCAGTCAGTAGCTTCAAACATTTCTGGTATATGAAAAACATGTTTTTCAATGGCAAAAATCAATGAATATTGTAAATGCACAAACAGTAATATCTCCACATTGCACGGTGCAATTCTGAAATTTTTTGCTTTTTCCTGTTAATCCTAGCATGATAAAGAAGATTCAAAGAGAGTGAGATGCCAGCTCCTTTCATTCAGTCAGTAGCTTCAAACATTTCTGGTATATGAAAAACATGTTTTTCAATGGCAAAAATCAATGAATATTGTAAATGCACAAACAGTAATATCTCCACATTGCACGGTGCAATTCTGAAATTTTTAGCTTTTTCCTGTTAATCCTAGCATGATAAAGAAGATTCAAAGAGAGTGAGATGCCAGCTCCTTTCATTCAGTCAGTAGCTTCAAACATTTCTGGTATATGAAAAACATGTTTTTCAATGGCAAAAATCAATGAATATTGTAAATGCACAAACAGTAATATCTCCACATTGCACGGTGCAATTCTGAAATTTTTTGCTTTTTCCTGCTAATCCTAGCATGATAAAGAAGATTCAAAGAGAGTGAGATGCCAGCTCCTTTCATTCAGTCAGTAGCTTCAAACATTTCTGGTATATGAAAAACATGTTTTTCAATGGCAAAAATCAATGAATATTGTAAATGCACAAACAGTAATATCTCCACATTGCACGGTGCAATTCTGAAATTTTTAGCTTTTTCCTGTTAATCCTAGCATGATAAAGAAGATTCAAAGAGAGTGAGATGCCAGCTCCTTTCATTCAGTCAGTAGCTTCAAACATTTCTGGACGTTTTTCAATGGCAAAAATCAATGAATATTGTAAATGCACAAACAGTAATATCTCCACATTGCACGGTGCAATTCTGAAATTTTTTGCTTTTTCCTGCTAATCCTAGCATGATAAAGAAGATTCAAAGAGAGTGAGATGCCAGCTCCTTTCATTCAGTCAGTAGCTTCAAACATTTCTGGTATATGAAAAACATGTTTTTCAATGGCAAAAATCAATGAATATTGTAAATGCACAAACAGTAATATCTCCACATTGCAAGGTGCAATTCTGAAATTTTTTGCTTTTTCCTGTTAATCCTAGCATGATAAAGAAGATTCAAAGAGAGTGAGATGCCAGCTCCTTTCATTCAGTCAGTAGCTTCAAACATTTCTGGTATATGAAAAACATGTTTTTCAATGGCAAAAATCAATGAATATTGTAAATGCACAAACAGTAATATCTCCACATTGCACGGTGCAATTCTGAAATTTTTAGCTTTTTCCTGTTAATCCTAGCATGATAAAGAAGATTCAAAGAGAGTGAGATGCCAGCTCCTTTCATTCAGTCAGTAGCTTCAAACATTTCTGGTATATGAAAAACATGTTTTTCAATGGCAAAAATCAATGAATATTGTAAATGCACAAACAGTAATATCTCCACATTGCAAGGTGCAATTCTGAAATTTTTAGCTTTTTCCTGTTAATCCTAGCATGATAAAGAAGATTCAAAGAGAGTGAGATGCCAGCTCCTTTCATTCAGTCAGTAGCTTCAAACATTTCTGGTATATGAAAAACATGTTTTTCAATGGCAAAAATCAATGAATATTGTAAATGCACAAACAGTAATATCTCCACATTGCACGGTGCAATTCTGAAATTTTTAGCTTTTTCCTGTTAATCCTAGCATGATAAAGAAGATTCAAAGAGAGTGAGATGCCAGCTCCTTTCATTCAGTCAGTAGCTTCAAACATTTCTGGACGTTTTTCAATGGCAAAAATCAATGAATATTGTAAATGCACAAACAGTAATATCTCCACATTGCACGGTGCAATTCTGAAATTTTTTGCTTTTTCCTGTTAATCCTAGCATGATAAAGAAGATTCAAAGAGAGTGAGATGCCAGCTCCTTTCATTCAGTCAGTAGCTTCAAACATTTCTGGTATATGAAAAACATGTTTTTCAATGGC